>NW_027069637.1:818818-859399 GCF_002906115.3 Quercus suber
TTTTTTAATTTATATGCTGACGTGGCATTTTTTAATGTCAAAAAATATTTTTTTATTATTAATTAGGCCACGTGGACATTAAACAAATATTATTTATTATTGCCGTTTGTCACGTCAGCAATATCCGTTTCTGATGTAACGGCAAGGACCAAAACGGAACCGTTTTTCAGGATAGGGACTAAAAGCGGTAAAAATAAAATTTAGGGACTAAAATAGAAATCGCCTAAAAATGTAGGGACTAAAATGTGCTTTTCGCCTTAACTATTTCATGTCATCTATATATATATATATATTATAAAATCGAAATCCTTGACTTTTTATTGACTTTATAATATATTGACACATAAACTTTGTTGCTCTCACAAATTTACGCATTATTTTTAAAAAAAATTTATTTAAAATTTTCGTTAAAAAAACTAAACCTACAAGCAAGTTTTGAAAACCGATTTTAACTCAAAAAAAGTTTTGAAAACCGATTACAAAATTACATCTATGACAAAACACGTAGAAAAACTGCACCACCAATTGCATACCCACCAAGCCAACGAAGCCAACTCAACCTATCGAAAGCACTTAATCAGATAATCAGTGTTGAGCCCAAAAAGAATTAGGAAGATTGAGTTACGTTTGTGATACACATTTCCCAAAGACCACGAATCAAAGTTATGGAAACGTGGGGTAAAAGAAATTTTAATAATTCTACTGCTAGTGCAGAGATGAATCAAAGGCCAAAGGTCATGAACAACACTAAAATTATGTCTACTGGCACTTAGACTGAGCATCAGAGGCCAAAGGTGATGGTTCGTGGGGTTAAAAGATGTGCACCTCTTCGTACAATTACTATATTGCAACTTTTGCTGTGTTTAAATTTCTATCTCTAATTTCATAATGTAGGTTTGTATTTTTACTGAAAAATAAATATATAAATTTTTGAAAATCCTAAACAAATAATCGTTGACAATATTTAATGGTATCCCAAATTCAAGCTTAGGGTTTTTATTTTTATTTTTTTTTATTTTTTTTTTATTTTTTATGAGATGAAGCTTAGGTTTTTGAATTCTTTTGAATTGTATGTACTCAAATAATTTTTTGTGACGGGTCCATTGTAACTAAATATTAAACCCAAACTTTTCCATTGAAAGAATATTTGAGTGGGTTTATGTGATTGAAATTTGAGAAAAAATTTATTTGAAATTTTAGACACAATAGGTTTGGAATAGATTGAATCATGCAAATATTGACAAAAATTCTAGTTCACCATCTTCTCAAGCAAGGGCGGAGTTGTGTTGAAGGGTGGGGGGGCCATGGCCCCCCCCCCTCCCCCCAAAATTTAGAAATTTTAATAAATATATATAATTATTTTAATGTTTTCAAAATTTAGTCTATAAAAATAAGAGCTGGCCCCTCCAAATATNTGCTCTCACAAATTTACGCATTATTTTTAAAAAAAATTTATTTAAAATTTTCGTTAAAAAAACTAAACCTACAAGCAAGTTTTGAAAACCGATTTTAACTCAAAAAAAGTTTTGAAAACCGATTACAAAATTACATCTATGACAAAACACGTAGAAAAACTGCACCACCAATTGCATACCCACCAAGCCAACGAAGCCAACTCAACCTATCGAAAGCACTTAATCAGATAATCAGTGTTGAGCCCAAAAAGAATTAGGAAGATTGAGTTACGTTTGTGATACACATTTCCCAAAGACCACGAATCAAAGTTATGGAAACGTGGGGTAAAAGAAATTTTAATAATTCTACTGCTAGTGCAGAGATGAATCAAAGGCCAAAGGTCATGAACAACACTAAAATTATGTCTACTGGCACTTAGACTGAGCATCAGAGGCCAAAGGTGATGGTTCGTGGGGTTAAAAGATGTGCACCTCTTCGTACAATTACTATATTGCAACTTTTGCTGTGTTTAAATTTCTATCTCTAATTTCATAATGTAGGTTTGTATTTTTACTGAAAAATAAATATATAAATTTTTGAAAATCCTAAACAAATAATCGTTGACAATATTTAATGGTATCCCAAATTCAAGCTTAGGGTTTTTATTTTTATTTTTTTTTATTTTTTTTTTATTTTTTATGAGATGAAGCTTAGGTTTTTGAATTCTTTTGAATTGTATGTACTCAAATAATTTTTTGTGACGGGTCCATTGTAACTAAATATTAAACCCAAACTTTTCCATTGAAAGAATATTTGAGTGGGTTTATGTGATTGAAATTTGAGAAAAAATTTATTTGAAATTTTAGACACAATAGGTTTGGAATAGATTGAATCATGCAAATATTGACAAAAATTCTAGTTCACCATCTTCTCAAGCAAGGGCGGAGTTGTGTTGAAGGGTGGGGGGGCCATGGCCCCCCCCCCTCCCCCCAAAATTTAGAAATTTTAATAAATATATATAATTATTTTAATGTTTTCAAAATTTAGTCTATAAAAATAAGAGCTGGCCCCTCCAAATATTTGAATTAGTCCAATGATGTTCTTAAAAAAAATAATTGGTCTAATAGTAATAAAGATATAACTTTATTTTTCGCAATTTTATTTTTTATTGTAAAATGTGCTCTTATATCTGTTAAATATTTGATAAAATTTGGCATCAAACATGTTTGAATCTATCTTTTTTAACCCGTTATGTGGCAATTAACAAGTCATTGACTCATTAAAAAAAATCTTGTCATTAAAACTATACATGAAATGTGTCTTTAGTTGGCGCATAATAGGTTAGAGCAAGATAGTTTCAAATATGTTTGGAGACTAATTTATTTCTCCAAGTTTTAGATCATTCATATTTTTGAAAATTTCATTACTTAAATTGAAAGATTTTTTACTTACTTTAGTATAAAATTTGATAATTTGTATTTAAAATGAAATTTTCTAAGAATTTCCTATGAAAATGGAAAAAAAAAATGAATTTTATTTTATGAAAGATCACCATCAAACATAATTTTGATTGAAAATACTAAACTTTTTTTTTTTTTTTGGCTAGGTGTGTGTATATGTATAACTTATCAAATAAAAAAGTGTGTGTGTGTGTGTGTGTGTAATAAAAAAAACGTGTGCGTATATATATATATATATATATAGGGTTGGATTCAAGTTACACCTAGTGTAACTCTAAATAATGTTACTCCAATTAATATTTTTTAATTGGATGTGAATTTTGACAAATCGACCATTAGATTATATTATCTTTGTATATTTTCTATGCTTGCAAAATTCTAAGGTGATCAAAGATTAATAATCATGTCAACTATCAATTGTATAAATTCGAGTTTTTGCAGTTTAAAATAATGTATAAAAATGAGTTTGTGTGTGTGTATGTGGGGATTGTATTGATAAATATATTAGTGCCGCAATTTGGCCCCCCCAAACAAAAATTCTTGGCTCCACCACTGCTCTCAAGCAAAGTTTCAGCCCATAATAAATATTTGAATTCTCCAATTGTTTTTAATTTTTTTTGGCGATTGTGTTTCTATTTGCTATTAATTTTAATTAATTTTTCTTAGCTGTGGAGTTGGAGGAGTTAGAATAATTAGCTTCGTTTTTATTTTTTAGGCTTACACATTTTTTCTTTCTACCAATCCTAATATGTGGCCAAAATTGGGAATTAACCTTGTTTGCCAAACAATATAATTAGTAGGCATTGTTACAAAACTATATTTACTAACATCTCGAGTTTAAAAGACTCGATTTCAGTGTTCTGATCATGTTTGATTTGGCGTATTTTCCACGTGGCGTCCACCTAGAAATCGAGTCTCTAAGACTCGATTTATAAGCCAAAAAAAATTTAAGTCTAAGTCTCTCATGTACAAGCCATTCCCAAAAATACCCAAAAAAAATCCAAATCAAATCAGAGAGAGAAAGAATCCGAGGAGACCCATATTAGATTGAAGAGAAAGAATCTATAGACATAGATCAGATAGGAGAAAGAGCTCACCTCACCTTGGCGCAGGCTCTGTTCGCTCCTTTCTTGTGCTTCGTGTTGTTGTGGGTGAGTTTCGAACTGAGTCGACTCGTTAGAATCGCCCGGCTCCATGGAGTTTTTCCTTTGGCCGATACGACGAGAACTCGTCGCATCTCGGATCTCACAGTGTCGTCCTATGGAGGAGGAGGAGGAGGAGGAGAGCTTGGCTGACGACGGCGAGGAGGAGGAATTGCGGCGGTCTTGGCAGAGAGCTTTGACGAGCTTTGTGGAGTATTTTCTTTGCTCCGATTCAAATCTCCACTGATCGTCTCAGGTTTTGGATCTGATTCCAGATCTCGTGTCTCAGTTTTTCTATGCTTGGTTCGCTTCAACTCTTCTTCTTCTATGCTGAAATCTGGGTTTGAGATCGTAGACTCCATTGAAGAAAACAATTTCACAATATACCTTGGATTCTTTCTCTCTCTAATTTGATTTGGGTTTTCAAGTTCAATTTTTATTCAAAATAGAAAAACCTAGAAAATTTGTTTAATTGTTGAATAAATAACGAATGTGTTTCATTGTGCTGGGATTGTTGTATTTCTAGGATTTCTTAGGTATTTCTGGGAATGGCTTATACATGACTTAGACTTAAATTTTTTTTTTGCTTATAAATCAAGTCTTAGAGACTCAATTTCCAAGTGGATGCCACGTGGAAAACATGTCACATCAAACGTGATCAAACCATGAAAATCGAGTATTTGAGACTCGATTTATAGGCCCTAAATCGAGTCTTTTAAACTCGAGATTTTAGTAATATATATTTTGAAAACAATGCCTACTAATTATATTGTTTGGCAAATAGTGTTAATTTCCAATTTTGGCCCTAATATGGCTAGGTTTAACTTTATCAAACCTTAACCATAAAAGTTTCCTTCATTGACAAGCCTACAATTCTCTCTCTTTTATTTTCTAGGCTCTTCCTATCTCCAAATATACTCCTCAGAATAACTAGCTTTATTTTTAATGTGTAGGCTAGAAGCCACGATTTCCTTCGCCGTCACCTCGCTCTTCTTGACCAACCGCCTCCATGGCTTCCCAGTCTTCAACGACGTGTCGTCATTGAATAAACCCAGTTGTTGTTGAATCCATAATTGTGAATAAACCTAAGTGCTATTGAAGACAATCACATCTCAGTGAAGCTTTTTGACTCCTGTGTATAGATCTGTGTATTTGGTTGAAGTTGTGAAATTGGTGAAAATTTGAATAAAAACAGGTTTTTTTTTTTTTATTTTATTGAGAAAGTAAAAAACACAGGTGATGTTGAAGTGGCACTGGCTAGGTTTGTTTTCTATTATAAAGATCAAGCATCATTAATTACAATACTTCAAAATATGCAAATTCCACTATAATTCAACATTATGAAAAAATTTGATGCAGTGACTAGCTATATAGCAATACATTTAGAAAAAAAAGATCTCCATCAAAACTCACCATTGCCTAAGAAGGAAATGATATCAGTAGTTTGGTTATCAGCGAAGAAGGGTTATCTGAGTACCTCAAAAAACATCCAGCATCGACTGCCCTACCATCTCCATTAGGAACACCAAGCTTGTATATTGTTGGATGCGACATTCAAGCAATTTTGACAACCACTCTCAGTAGCTGTTTCAACACACTGTGCCACAGCATACACTGTTGCATTACCACTACTATCAACCACTTCTCTCTTACTCGCAGCAAAGAAACCATTAATCCTAGGTGTTGCTACTGGAGATCTTTTAAAATCCGTCCACAGCTGCACTAAAAGCAAGAGGTTGTGATGCAGTTCGATTCCCACAAATCCCTTGATTACCAGGCAGAGTGGTTTGGTCAAAGAAGCTATTGCTCTCATACCTAAAAAATGTAAATAAGTATCTAACATGAAACTTCCATTAATGAAACAAATGGTTTTAGTCACTACCTAGAAGAAATGGGAGATTATAAGCTTATAAAATTTTTTGAATATGTTGATTTGGCTACCAAATATAAGAGGCCTAGCTAATGTTTATCACTTATTACAACGTCAAACAAATTACTTAACATTCTATTGTAAATTTTATGGATAAATGAAAGTACATGATGTAACAAGTAAGACTATTAATTTTCATTTATATATATATATATATATATATACACACACATATCTTTCCATACATTGTTCAAGCCTTTGGTCACATGGCAAGCACCCATGCACAAATACCAAATAAAACATAACAAAACTTGCAATGAGCAAGACTTAGGTTTGTGTATAAATAAATGTGTTTTGATTCTTTCTCATCCAATAATTTTCATGCTCTTTCGCATCATATTCTTTTTCTTTTCTTTTTTATCATGTTAAAATGTAAAGATCTCATATTGTGAAACATTTAACATCAAGAAATGTGAAACTCTCTGAATAAACCCAAAAAACAAACCCAACAAGAAACATATTGGCTTTGGTCTCATGCCATTTTTTCTTCTTTTATATTAGATTTCGGACCCAAGTATTTGACTCCTAGNAAGTGGCACTGGCTAGGTTTGTTTTTTACCGCAATATTTTTTTTGTTTTTTTGAAATTTTAGAGATTGGTGCGTAAAAATTTCACATTGGGATAGAAATTTTGAAGAATGGAGTTTGATTTTTTTTTTTAATACAAAAATTAAAATAAATTCCATAAAACATTTTTTTGGTTTTGAAATTTAAATTTTTAATAAGTTTTTTAAGTTTAATTAATGATGCGTAATGGTTAGCAACAAGATACTACGATAACTTTGCAAATATACACATCTAATGTAGACATGGCAAACAGTCAGGCTATGTTGGGTCAGTTCATTCGGGTTGCGGTCCAAAACGGGCTAGTCCAAAAACGGGCTATTTTAAATGAGTTGAAAACATGTCGGGTCAATCGGATTGCGGGTCATGTCGGGTTGGCCCATATTTTTCACATTTAAAAAAAAAAAAAACAAATAAATGCCAACTTTTTTAGAGAGAATGAATCAAATCAAATAGTTAGACTATTTTTTACTAAATTTACTATTATACAGGTGATGTGAAGGGAAAAAAACAGACTAACCAAAAAAACATAAAGATTTTCATATCCTTGCAATTCAAATAGTTTTGACTTTTGAGCATGACTAAAATTCTTTACATACTTCAAATTCAAAGTTCACGAATAATAACATTCTCACAAAAAAACCAAAAAAATAATAATAATTATATACCTTAATGTTATGGACCATAGAGTTACTGAGCTAGATTTTTTTTTTTTTTTTTTTTTTTTTTGCCGTTTGGCCTTTTGATTTGAGTCACTATTGAATTATTTTGTTTAGTTTCCTGTTTGTCACTTTGTCACTAACTCTTTGTGGCCAGTTTGTGGCTTTGTGCTTGTTAGATACTTAGATTGGGTAGATATTAGTATATTACATTATTGCTATTAATACTATATTAAATAGACAAACTTGGATTAAAAAAAAAAAAGGCAAAAATGCAAAACTGACCCTCTAACTTTTACTGTTTTTCATTTCAGTCCTCTAACTTTCAGTTTTGTCAATTCAGTCCTCTAACTTTCAATTTTTGTCAATTCAAGGCTCCGTTACACCTCAGTTAGTGCTGCCGTTAGATATGATTGAAACGATGCCGTTTTGCTCTTCTTCTTTTTTTAATTCGGAATTAAAAGAAAAAAAAATCTAAAAGAAAAAAAAACGCGCACACACACACACATTAAGGTCGTTCCCCTTCCCCTGAAATAAGTTGGATATTCCCTATTAGGCCGCGTTTATAAAAACGCGGCCCCAGACGAACTCTAGCCCCGTTTTATAAACGGGGCCATAGAACTGGGTCTAAAGCCGCGTTTAAAACGCGGCCCAAGCCACGTCAGCTATGGCCTCGTTTAAAAACGCGGCTATAGGACCTGCGTTTTTTTTTTTTTTTTAAATCTTAAGTAAGGCCGTGTTTAGAAAATGCAGGTCCAGTTTTCCTGAAGCCGCGTTTTATACATGCGGCTTTAAGTTTTGTCTGTAGCCGCATGTATAAAACGCGGCTTCAGTGTTAGGATTTGGCCTCTTTATTAAACGCGGCCTGATCTGGCCCCTAAAGCCGCAGTTTAAAAACGCGGCTTCAGGAATTATATAAATACTAAACCTTTTCAACCCTAGCCTCCATCTCTCAAGCCCGATCGCACATCAGCCTCCATCTCTCCAATCTCAAGCCCTCTCCCATCGCACAACCCTAGCCTCCATCTCTCAAGCCCGATCGCACATCAACCTCCATCTCTCCAATCTCAAGCCCTCTCCCATCGCACATCGCACATCTGTCTCTCTCCGATCACTTGCTAAATTCCTATTTCACCACTAACATTGCAAACAAATAAAGCGGGAGATTCTGGGCAGCTAGGAAGACCAAAGGGCGTGGGTTTCGTGACGACCACCACCCTGAATCGGCCGACCGGCCTTCGAGACTCGCCGACTCCAACTTCGACTCCCTCAAGTCCGATGATGGCCTTGGTCCTCAACGTTGTCAGTCTCTCTTTTCTATTTTAGGGTTTCGTAATTATAGTTTGTATTTTTAATAAATATTGGTTGATGTGATTTCGAATTCTAGGGTTTTGGCTGATGACTTTTGATTCATTGTTGTGATTTCGGATTGATTTTGTATAGACTTCGGACCCAAATATTTGACTCCACACAACAGATCCTAAAGGACCCACCGGACTAGGTTACCCGAACCTAAGCTAGGCCAGATGACTTGCACCCCAAATCAGGCTAAATGAACCACCAAACTAGACTACCCCTACACCAAATTCGGGCTAAATGACCTGTAAATTTCAATTTGGGAAAATGGCCCACAATTATTTGGGGCAAATGACCCGTAATTGTTTTTGGTAGTGACCTATGAAACTTGGGCTAGACGACATGTGACCCATTTGGGTCAAATAACCCATTTATTTTATTGGGTTCTACAATTGTCGGCTGCACACAGCACACTCATGGGAATTGGACCCCAAAAGGACTCTTATCTCAGTAGTCATAAAGTGGGCTTCTCAAAAAAAAAAAAAATAAAATAAAATAAATTAAAAGTCATAAAGTGGGAAAACACCCAACAAGTTCACGCTATGTCTATTCGATTTTTTTTTTTTTGGCTGAATTATGTCTATTCAAATTTGTTACCTTTGTGACGTTCTTCCTTATCTTTGAAATTTTGCTATTGTGATAGAAATGATTGAAGACTTCAAAGGACAGAAAATTTTTTGAACCCGTATTTATTAGTGTGTTAGTTTGATGAATTTTGATTCTTTCCTGTGATTTTTTATTCTCAATCTTATGAAATTGCAAACATTAATGTGGGATAAGTGATTTCTTCCTATTGGTCGAAATAATCTGAGATCTAGAAAAGTTTGGTTTTTTTTTTTTTTTTCCTTCTAGAAATTATTTTTTCTAAGACAAATGGAACTTAACTTTGTGCTCAAGAGATTGGCCTCTATCTTCTCTACGTAACTTTATTTAGTAGCCTCTGAAGATTTGTGTAGCTCCGGCATTTTTTTTTAATGTTTCCAGAACTTAGGCCTTTTAACAATCTATTTTTGACCAAAGCTTATTTGTTTTGGAACAAGTTTCAGCTCATCTGAGATCTCTAATTTGGTCATAATGTTTTGCTTATTGTGATCTTTGGTGGGATAAATACCATGCATGAGTATTGGTTAACTTTTCAAAGTTAAAATAAATAAATAAAATGTTTTCATAGAAAATAGTAAAAATAAGCGTATTGGTTAGATTCTTGAAGAAGAAATTGGAGGTGTGAAGGGCATTTTGGACCGATAAATGCTTTGGCTTTCAACCCAGATGGGAAAAGGTATGGTTCTTTATGTTCTCTCATTACAAAATTGTGTTTACTAAACTTATATAAAATTTTTTTGAGTTTCCTAAATTGGTATTGAGCAAAGGCTTCTCCTTCGTTGTATCTGGTATTTGATAGACTAGCATATTGTAATGGTGTTTCTCAACTATATATGCCATATGATTTTTTACTATACAAAGTTATTTCTGTTGATGTTTTGATTTAAAGCATTCTTCATCTCTTTACCGACAAAGTTTAACTTTCAGTGTTGTTTCAAATTCATCTCTTCATCCAAATCCATTTACAGATAAAGAGTTTGTCTAGTACAAGTCACATGATTGAAAATAGTTATGCCATTTAATTTTTTTTGAGTTTTTATTTTTATTTTTTTAATATGAATTTTTATTTAACAAACTATTAAAAAATATGACCTGCTCTCTCTATAAGCTTAGGAATAGCTATAAAATGGAATAGCTATAATTATTTAATGCCTTCTTCACCACCAAGATTAGTACTGCAAGCCATAATCTCATCATCAGCCCTTTTTATAAAGATTCATTGTACTTCTTGGTGATCTATTTTTGTTTTTAAATTAATTCTTAATATGTTTTTAAACTTTTTTATGGCTTTTACTTACTTTGGAAAATCTAAAATAAGTATAAAATATATGCCTAAATTTGTGTAAGATAACCTAAACAATTATATATCAATTAATAGCCATATCCCTGCCATGTATCCTAGTTTTTCAAGAATTTCTAGGTCAACTTCTCGTGTCCATACTTGGGTTGTGACCGGTGTTGCTGCTGTTCCCATTGCCGGGATTTTATCTATTTATTTATTTTATTTTAATTTTTACTTTTATATTTCTCTTAAGGAATTTTTCCCATTTCACTGATGTGTCACTGACTATCACTTAATTGACATTGCTACTAGTCTAGTTATTGCCATTTAATTATTTTTACTATTTTTTCCTGGCTTCTTTCTTTGTTGTATGAGATGGATTTTGTGATGCCATACCAGTTGATTTTAACATAATTTATTCAGCAACTGGATTTTTTCTTGCTAACAATGAAGTATTAATTTAACTTATCAAAAAACAATGAAGGATTAATGAAGTTAAGTTATAATTTTTAATGCAACTGGCTTGTATGGTTGCCAACATTTATTTGCAGTTGACATAATTATGATGGTCAAGGTTATGAGTTAGCTTTGCAGCAGATTCTTCACCTGTTTATGTTACCATGTAGCTATTTCATTGTATAGGTTATAGGTTGCACATTTTATATCTAATATAGCATGTTTCAGTTATAGTAAATGTGGAAGTAGATGTGCCTGTTTCATCTTCATAATCTTTGCGTGTTTTATTTTGCACCTTAGGCATGATTGGGACAAATTGAAGAGCATGCTATCCTTTCAGCTGAAGCAGGTATGGGGAGGTATACTGGCATATGCATCTCTTGTTAGTTGTTACTTCACAATAATTGTTTATGGAGCAAATAGGACAGATTCATCCTTTTCCCTAAAACAAACCCAAATTAATACGAACAACCCCCCTAAAATGAACCCAAACAATCACTCTTCCTAAACCAAGGAGAGAGAGATATTTGATAACAAAAGTCATCATCTGATGGAAATATCCTTAAAATAATCATTGACTCTATGTCTAATTGTCTATTAAGTTTTATGGTGTTAGAACTAGTCGCTTTGAACCAAAAGTAGCTTATAAAAAAGGGCTTTGAACTGGTGATAAGTTCAGAGAAGATTAGGGTGTGTGCATAACTTATTAAAAAAAAAAAAAAACTTTGAAAATGAATTGGAGAGAGAAAGTGAGGTTAAGTTACTGTATAGACTGCTTCTTTGGCTCTTTTATATGATGCCCCATATCTAGTGCAAAACCAAAATAAGTTGATTGAAAGTGCCCTTATGATTGATAATGGTTTGATTTTCATAGATATGAGAGAATTTGAACCTATGGCTTCCACTCCATGATGGTTGCCTTTTATCATCACATCAAGATATCAATGGATTTGTTTTTGATGTAGCCATATAGGCAGGATTTGAACCTAGGTCCTTTATTTGACAACAAGAGACTTTACTAGTTGAGCTAATTAGAGTTCAAAATAATGGTTTGGATTAAAATGTAGTGCTAAACATATTCAATTGATGTTAAAACAAGATTTTGTAGGAAACATACAATAATCATCCATTCATAATGAAAGTGGAATAAAGCAGTGACTTGCTGGAACCTTGTAGTCTTTGCTTTATTTAGGACATTTGATGAATTTTGATAAATTAATTTCAGGCTTGGCTCAGTTAAAAATGGGCTAAGCAGCAAAACCAAATACTATGCTGCTTGTGCTTGGATTGGTTGGTGGAAAGTGCATTTAACTTCAGTCCAATCCTAATTAAGCTTGGCTTTATGTAGTACACTAGCTTTCTGTGCTTAGTTTTCAGGGTAATGCTTTCTATTTCCTCTGTATTCAAATTGGAAAGTGCCAGCCTCTGACCTAAGCCTCATGAAATTGAGATTTTTTTTGGGGGGGGGGGGGGGTTGGGTGTTGGTGTGCTCTAACAGAGAGAGAGAGAGAGAGAGGTGTGAACTTGTTTTGCATTGTGAAACCAAAAATTGTCATAGGATTTTGGTAGAATCTGTAAGAGACCTGGTTTCCAGAATCTTAGTTTACCTGGAATTGAACTTGCTAGGTGAATCCAAACTGCTTCACAGTTGATGTTGGTAAACATGTTAAGATTTCTTTTATGGGCTCTTGACAAAGAAGATTTGGATTTGGACTAGCTCCTCAAAACTAGTCCATTATTTGCAAGAAAGAAATAGATTTCTTGGTTTTATTGGACTGATAAATGCTTGATGTGGATATTTTAATTGAGGATTTTGATCTGCATTTATTCAATGAAATATGGACTTATCAAAAGAAAAAAAAAAGAAAAAGAAATTGAAGATTTAAATTGATATTTTATTAGGAAGGTTATCCAAGTCATATCACACATGCAAAAAAATGCTGAAGAGTAGACTGTATCCAAGTCACCCATCCTAAGAGTCCACTAAAGTGGAAACGGCATTGGGTAATGACCCTTGTATGTTTATCTATGATGTAGCTCTTCTTGGCTTTGTTGAAGGTCCTCCGTTTACCCTGCTATGGCTCTGTGAGGTGACTACTTCATTTGTGCATTATATATTATGCTATTCTACTTCATTTGCGCATTATATATTGTATCCTTTTTTTAATTATAACCAAGAATTTTTATTCTTTAACCTTGGATTCAATTTTTTCCTATAATATGTTTTAATGGTGTAGATACAAATAATGGTGGTTTTGAGTAGCATTATATTACACAGCTTTGGAATATAGCAATTGCTGTAATTGTGTCTGTGAGTGTATGCATTACTCTCTAATGTATTCTTTGGGTTCTCAATGATTTATACATACATATATATATATAGATATATATAGTTTTATATTTATTTTGTTTCTAAGAATGCTTAGTTGTCTCATTTAATCGCTCCATGTCTTTATTGCAGGATCTTCATCTTAGAAAGCCAGGAGTAAGGAGGCCTCCCAAAAGGTCTGAGTTTGAAGTTCCTACTGAGGAGTGAGCTACAGCATAAGTATGTTCTAAATTATTTTGTGGAAGCTAAGTTTGTCCATTATGTTTGTTTTCTTTCATAAATGTTTTGGGTTGGAATCATTGTGGTAGGACTCTCCTAGTATGTTGCAACTTGGTCTTCAAGCATATAAACCTATACTGTTATGTGCTATTTAGAAGCTCACAACTTATTGATTATTACAGTGACTATTGGGAATAATTTATTGATTGTTTAGTTAATGGAAAAATTTTCTTCCTAATTTCTCACTGCATATACCAGACTTTGAAGTAATCATCAGACTTTTACCATCATAAGAACCAATAGGAAGAGACACCTAAGGATGGACTGCAACCAACCTTAGGCCCTTAGGCCGCGGTTTAAGCGCGGCCTAAAGTTTAGTCCTTAGGCTGCGTTTTAAGCGCGGCCTAAGGACTAGACTTTAGGCCGCGTTTAAAACGTGGCCTAAGGACTAGACTTTAGGCCGCGCTTAAACTGCGGCCTAAGGGCTGGACCTTAGGCCGCGGTTAAAAACGCGGCCATAGACCCTGTTAGGCCTTTAGTCACGGGTTTTAGGCCATGTTTGAAAACGCAGCCTAAAAAAACGCGGCTATAGGCCAAATGGGGCTATGGCCTCGTTTTTATGACCTATAGCCGCGTTTTTAAACCGCGGCCACAGGCCTTTTTTTTGTAGTGGAGCTATAACCCAAAGGACTTACCCCAATTTCAGGATAAGACTATGTTTCCATGGCGCTGCAAGTTTGTTTTCAACTTCGATGATAATTGAAGCTCGAGCTTGTCTTCCTCCAGCAGCGTCTCTGAGTTAGTTGGGCCTACTTGTAAAATCTGATGCTCCTCTGCTTGGCGGGAAATATCCATTTGTTCCTCTTCAGCTGGATTTTTTTATCCATATTCCTTTGCATCATCATTTAGGGGAGAACTAATGGCTTCTGCATAGGACTTTTTCTTAGAGTTATCCAACTTATTTCAGGGGTAGGGGAATGACGACTTTGTTCCCTTAATTTATTTATTTTTTCAAATTTTCTTATTTTCTTTTAATTCTGAATTTATTAAAAAAGAAGAAGAGCAAAACGGGTCGTTTCAAGCATATCTAACGGCAGCACTAACTGAAGTATAACAGAGCCTTGAATTGACAAAAATTGAAAATTAGAAGACTTAATTGACAAAACTGAAAGTTAGAGGACTGAAATAAAAACAGTGAAAGTTAGAGGGTTAATTTTGCATTTTTGCATAGAAAAAAAAAAAAAAAAAAAAACTTGGACATGTTGTTAGATACTTAGATAGATATTCCTTTTGTATATATTTTTTTTCCATTTTATTTAACTTTTTACTTTTTATAGTAAATAGGGGGCAAAACTGCCAGAACATACAAATTCATTATGCGTTTGATAATATTATTATGTACATCGGAGTAGTCTAGCACACCTTGCCATAATGCCATATAGTTTTTAAATATTTTTTAGGAAAAAAAAAAGTTAAAAAAAGAGAGGGCCGCAAGTCAGGTCAGATTGGGCCATAAAAAATGGGCGGGTCACGGGTTGACTCATAATTAATTCGGAACAAAATGGACGGGTTCAAAATGGGCGGGTTTGGGTCGGGCTAGCAAATTTCAGCCCGTTTTGTCGGGCTAGCAAATTTCAGCCCGTTTTGTCATGTCTAATCTAATGTGAGTGATTTTAGCACTTAAATGTGTAAAATTGAGTGCTTTTTCTATTTTGCAAATTTAATGTGGGTGATTTTAGGACTTAAATGTGTAAAATTGAGCACTTTTTATATTTTGCATGCAAATGCTCTAAAAACCAAAATATACCACTCGGTCTTTTATTTATTTATTTATTCAGTTCACATTGTGCTTGTACTTTTTATGCTTCTATCTTCATTTATTCATTTATTTATTTTTCATCATTTTAGAACTGCCTTCGCGAGCATTCGCATTAACTCATACAAAAATTTTAGAATATTTTTGTATAAGAATATCATTTAAAAAAAAAATTATATGCTCATTTTTTAAAACACCCAAATCATATTATTTAATTTACACTACATTTCTTTTAAAATATCAATTTTTTTTTTAATTGTTTTTCTTCATAACAATCACCATTCACTTTCTTCTTTCATAATGTAAAGAAAAAAAAAACTAAATGAAAAAAAAAATTGTAAATTTACATTGTTAATGTAGTAAATTTATAAATTTACACAATTATATATTGACTAGCGTGAGTCATTTTTAAACAAAATTTTGCACATTTTTTCCATTATACATCTATTGGTGTGAGTACTCTAAACATCACATCTTCCATCTCCTACTCTCTCTTCAACCTAGATTTGCCTCTATCCCTCTAAACACCACATCTTCCACCTTCTACCTCTCTCTAAATCGTGTCTCTATGTTTATAAAAACCCTAAAAATGAGAGATTCATCGATGCAGTTGGCCATCTTTTGGAGGAATTTTTTTTAACGCTTTCACTAATTGGTTATTTGATTTAATTTTCACACTTTCACTAATTTTTCTTCTAATTTAAAGAATCTTTAACTCATTAGTAATTCTTTTATTCTTAATTTTCATTTTTAATGGTTTATAATTTCAATTTTAAAGTCTAAGTTTATGGTCAAGGTAAAAATTATTGAGTTATAACTTATAGAACATTTAAACTTAACATTAACTTATGCATTTCAAAAATCATTGATGGACCTTATAGAATATATTGAGTAAATTTTTTTTAGCCGCCCCACCCAACTACAAATTTTTGTATCGCCACTGGTGGCAATGTTTGACATGACTTACAAACATAGCACGAGTATTTATGAGTAAGGATTAGAAATTAGCGGGTTTGAGTCATAATCAGTCAAACCAAAAGCAATGCTATAAGAAACGTGATGGAAGCTACTTGACCCGCAACTGACACATTTGAGTTGACACACTAATTTATTCATGTTAATATAAAATGACACATTTAACATGATCCATTTAACCTATTTAGCTAATAAAATATTAATTAAGGCAAGCATGTTGACTTTCAAACACAGTCCCTACTTTTTTTGTAAAGTGCAATGTAAACTCCCCCTTACTAGGTAATAGGGTTATCATCTTACTTCTTCTTCTTCTTCTTCTTCTTTTTTGCTTTTGTTTTTTGTTTTTTGCGCACATGTACACACAAAATCCTTACATTTTTTACTCAAAAGTCAAAATTAAAGAAAGGTTCAATATGTATATGGACAAGTTTGAGATCTATATTATCAAAAAAAAGAAGTTTGAGATCCATATTTTTCAATAAATTCAAATTTAGAATAGTTACTTTCAACCAAAACTTATTATTTTCCATTTTTAAGTAAGTGCATTGATGTGGACCGAAATGGACTAAATAGACCGAAGTGGACTACAATGGACCGAATTAGACTGAATGGACCGAATTTGCCTGGAATGGACCAAATAAACCGAATTTGATTGAAATAGACCGAAATACTATGTTAATGCGGGTCAACAAGAGCATAGCACCGAACGGACAAGTGGACTGAAATAGAGCAAAGTGAACCGAAATGGATCGAAATGCTACTCTAATGTGAGTTAGCATAATAATAATAAATGTTATGCTTCAATATTTAGATATTATATAGATTGATAATTTTTTCTTTTATTTTTAATTTTTATAGAAGGATAGATAGATAAGTTAGTAATAAATAAACAAGCAAAAAATATATATAAATTGGGATTCAAAAAGTAAACTATAGTTGTGATTCAAAGGAATATATATTTTAGAAAAATTGTTATGAATATACCAAACCTTTTAAGGTCATTTTCTTTATTGTCTTTCAAGCAACTTGTTTACCCAAACATATCAAGATCAAATTTAAAATTTAAGAGCTTTGATCTATCATAGTTCTCTTTTAACGCTTCTCAGAAAGTTTCCCTAGAATAATTTTATGAGATTAGATAAAGTGAGAATTATCTAGATCAACCATAGGCCATTATAACTAAAAAATTATTTCGGAATTTAGGGTATATATTCACTACTTCACTATGTAAAATTAAATTAAGTCATCTTTTGGACCCATCACGCTATAGAGAATAGACTAAAGCCAGGCGGATCTTCTACCCTTGCTGAGATTATATACAGTCTTGAAGTTTAAATTCTTTGCTCTTTTTTTTTTTGGTAATTATTTCTAACCCTTGGATAATAAGGTCTCCTTTTCCACGCAAATATTTATTACTGCTATGAATATAAAGTCTGTATATGAAAGAAATAGTATAATCCATTATCATGTACTAGAACAAGACCTTCTTGCATGAAGTTGTTCCTCTGCCCCATCAGAAGCAGAATGCCTTGCAAAGCACTTAATTTCATGCCTTTTTTCTATCATCTAATTTCCCTCTTGCCTTACCACTGCCTTCCACCCATCTTCTAAGCCTTTGAAGTAACTTTCCCCTTTTGGAACAAGCATGTCCACTACTCTCTTCAACAGTCTCAACTACACCATAACAACTAACAAGGCTCATTGTGCTCCAAATGAGAGTTACCTAATTCATGCTCTAAGCTATAATTTCCAATTTCTTGGCCACCTTCAAAACATGGGTCAGAGTCACTTTTCTTGTAATGATTCTGTTGTTGTTGTTGTCGTTCTTCATGATTTCTCATTAACTGATGCCTTAAGCATGCATTGATCCATGTTTAGAAAATTTCTTTTAAAATATCAATTTTTTTTTTTTAATTGTTTTTCTTCATAACAATCACCATTCACTTTCTTCTTTCATAATGTAAAGAAAAAAAAAACTAAATGAAAAAAAAAATTGTAAATTTACATTGTTAATGTAGTAAATTTATAAATTTACACAATTATATATTGACTAGCGTGAGTCATTTTTAAACAAAATTTTGCACATTTTTTCCATTATACATCTATTGGTGTGAGTACTCTAAACATCACATCTTCCATCTCCTACTCTCTCTTCAACCTAGATTTGCCTCTATCCCTCTAAACACCACATCTTCCACCTTCTACCTCTCTCTAAATCGTGTCTCTATGTTTATAAAAACCCTAAAAATGAGAGATTCATCGATGCAGTTGGCCATCTTTTGGAGGAATTTTTTTTAACGCTTTCACTAATTGGTTATTTGATTTAATTTTCACACTTTCACTAATTTTTCTTCTAATTTAAAGAATCTTTAACTCATTAGTAATTCTTTTATTCTTAATTTTCATTTTTAATGGTTTATAATTTCAATTTTAAAGTCTAAGTTTATGGTCAAGGTAAAAATTATTGAGTTATAACTTATAGAACATTTAAACTTAACATTAACTTATGCATTTCAAAAATCATTGATGGACCTTATAGAATATATTGAGTAAATTTTTTTTAGCCGCCCCACCCAACTACAAATTTTTGTATCGCCACTGGTGGCAATGTTTGACATGACTTACAAACATAGCACGAGTATTTATGAGTAAGGATTAGAAATTAGCGGGTTTGAGTCATAATCAGTCAAACCAAAAGCAATGCTATAAGAAACGTGATGGAAGCTACTTGACCCGCAACTGACACATTTGAGTTGACACACTAATTTATTCATGTTAATATAAAATGACACATTTAACATGATCCATTTAACCTATTTAGCTAATAAAATATTAATTAAGGCAAGCATGTTGACTTTCAAACACAGTCCCTACTTTTTTTGTAAAGTGCAATGTAAACTCCCCCTTACTAGGTAATAGGGTTATCATCTTACTTCTTCTTCTTCTTCTTCTTCTTTTTTGCTTTTGTTTTTTGTTTTT
Source organism: Quercus suber (assembly GCF_002906115.3). Classification (NCBI taxonomy): domain Eukaryota; kingdom Viridiplantae; phylum Streptophyta; class Magnoliopsida; order Fagales; family Fagaceae; genus Quercus; species Quercus suber. Next base: position 837,983 of record NW_027069637.1, read on the forward strand.
TGCGCACATGTACACACAAAATCCTTACATTTTTTACTCAAAAGTCAAAATTAAAGAAAGGTTCAATATGTATATGGACAAGTTTGAGATCTATATTATCAAAAAAAAGAAGTTTGAGATCCATATTTTTCAATAAATTCAAATTTAGAATAGTTACTTTCAACCAAAACTTATTATTTTCCATTTTTAAGTAAGTGCATTGATGTGGACCGAAATGGACTAAATAGACCGAAGTGGACTACAATGGACCGAATTAGACTGAATGGACCGAATTTGCCTGGAATGGACCAAATAAACCGAATTTGATTGAAATAGACCGAAATACTATGTTAATGCGGGTCAACAAGAGCATAGCACCGAACGGACAAGTGGACTGAAATAGAGCAAAGTGAACCGAAATGGATCGAAATGCTACTCTAATGTGAGTTAGCATAATAATAATAAATGTTATGCTTCAATATTTAGATATTATATAGATTGATAATTTTTTCTTTTATTTTTAATTTTTATAGAAGGATAGATAGATAAGTTAGTAATAAATAAACAAGCAAAAAATATATATAAATTGGGATTCAAAAAGTAAACTATAGTTGTGATTCAAAGGAATATATATTTTAGAAAAATTGTTATGAATATACCAAACCTTTTAAGGTCATTTTCTTTATTGTCTTTCAAGCAACTTGTTTACCCAAACATATCAAGATCAAATTTAAAATTTAAGAGCTTTGATCTATCATAGTTCTCTTTTAACGCTTCTCAGAAAGTTTCCCTAGAATAATTTTATGAGATTAGATAAAGTGAGAATTATCTAGATCAACCATAGGCCATTATAACTAAAAAATTATTTCGGAATTTAGGGTATATATTCACTACTTCACTATGTAAAATTAAATTAAGTCATCTTTTGGACCCATCACGCTATAGAGAATAGACTAAAGCCAGGCGGATCTTCTACCCTTGCTGAGATTATATACAGTCTTGAAGTTTAAATTCTTTGCTCTTTTTTTTTTGGTAATTATTTCTAACCCTTGGATAATAAGGTCTCCTTTTCCACGCAAATATTTATTACTGCTATGAATATAAAGTCTGTATATGAAAGAAATAGTATAATCCATTATCATGTACTAGAACAAGACCTTCTTGCATGAAGTTGTTCCTCTGCCCCATCAGAAGCAGAATGCCTTGCAAAGCACTTAATTTCATGCCTTTTTTCTATCATCTAATTTCCCTCTTGCCTTACCACTGCCTTCCACCCATCTTCTAAGCCTTTGAAGTAACTTTCCCCTTTTGGAACAAGCATGTCCACTACTCTCTTCAACAGTCTCAACTACACCATAACAACTAACAAGGCTCATTGTGCTCCAAATGAGAGTTACCTAATTCATGCTCTAAGCTATAATTTCCAATTTCTTGGCCACCTTCAAAACATGGGTCAGAGTCACTTTTCTTGTAATGATTCTGTTGTTGTTGTTGTCGTTCTTCATGATTTCTCATTAACTGATGCCTTAAGCATGCATTGATCCATGTTTAGAAAATCAATTCCCCAACCTCAGCTGCTCGATCCTTCTGGAGCTGTTCCGGTTCATTTCCAAGCTCATTGTAATTTTCCATGGCTATAACTTCTCCTTCAATCTACAAAATGAGAACTCATTATAGTTAGACCATCAGTAGCACGAATAAAAAAGATAGAAGCTCACAACATTGTTGCACATTTCAATCCCACTTTCACAAGCATAAATGGTTCATGCCAAGAGCCATGTGGCTCAGTGGAATTATTCAGTTTTCCCATGAGAAACTTGGGTTCAAATTCCCCTTCCCATCATAGCTACATATATGTCTGTTGCCTCTGTTTACTTAATCTTTTAGTGACTTTCAAAGTTGCTATCTACTTCCAAATGGAATTGAGTCATTTTAATATATTAATGGATGTTGTAAATATAAGCATAAGCATTCGAATGTACAAAGGATGCTCAAACCTTGGACTGAATTTTCTATGCCAACTCAAGCTTATTCAAAAGTTCATTATTTTCCTCCCGCATTTGGACCATAATTTTGTGCAGTTCTCTAACTTCTTCCTCCAATTTTTTGATGACATTAAACCTTGTTTCTAGCCCATCACAATTTCTCAAAATTTCTGCTTCTGTAGCTTCAATCTTCATATTTTGGTCTCTTTTAACACGTGATTGCTGCTTGGTTCTTCTCAAAAGCCTCTTTACCTTCCTTTGAAGCGACCCATTTTTTGATTTCCAATGTTCTATGTACTCTAGAACTCCCACATATTGTACTACCAAATTTCGAAGTCTTTCATTCTCAGCCTCCGCAGATGAAATTTCCCTATCCAAGAACTCAACATGAGCAATCTCCAATAACACCATGTTCTTAAGCTCCGTAAGCAAAGACTCTTGCTCTTTTAAATCACAATAACTCACAAACTGCTTCTCTAGCTCCCATGCTCTCCTTTCAAGATCTTCTATTTGGCTTCTAAATCCTAAAATCTCTTCAAATTTTGGCTTGACCCCCATTTTCTAAATCATCTACCATATTTGCAAGACTAGTGTCATTGACCATTGGTTCTTCATCTTCCATAGTGGAAGGAAAGCTATGAAAGCTATCTTCATCATTAAACACATAACAAACATTGGTTTTGGGAGAACTAACCTGACTTTGCAATGAATAATCTTTAAGAACGGTACTGCTTCTCCTTGACATGATCCTAGCACAAACAAAACCAGCTACAGATATAGCTAAAGGAATACTAACTTTGAGGAGTGCTGGCTTCATGACCTCTGCCTTTGATGTTATCTCCATCTTAGAGAATAACAATTTTGTTTCAGCAATAGAGTTAAGGTTTGCTTGATGATTACCCAAAAGCTCTATGCAAAAAAATGCATTAAAGTTGAGATTTTTATTTGCTTCGTTGATCAGACAAGGTGATCAAAGCGTGCATATTTGATATATTAAAGCTGACTATATATTCTTTACCCTTGTGTTTCCTTGGTTTTCCTTTGTTTGGAGGGATAGTGGTCTGTTGCTTTTTGACTACTTGAAATCCCCTTTAAACCAACTTTTTTTTTTCCTTCCTAAAACTGTTAGGAATCAAATTCCTTTTTGGTTAAATTTAACTGCTTTTTTTTTTTTTTTAGAAACGATTTAACTTCTTTACATGGGATACGTGTGATTATTAATATCCATTATCCACCGTTCAATTGATTGACCATGTCATATATTTATGAGTCAATTGTATTTGCATTTAGAAGCTTATGGGTCCATAGCATAGATTCTAAATATTGTGGCCATTTGAAAAGTGAAATCCCCTACTGAATCATGGTGTCCAAATGTCTCAGCTTCCATCTCCATCTCCATCACCATCCCCACTCTTCTCAACTCTTGGAAATACAGTGTCCCTTTGGATTCGCCTGGGTTTGGGTTTGTTGTTTTTGCATAGAGTAGAGGGCGTGGGTTTGCTGCTGTAGGGAGATTTGGGTAGGAAGGGATCTGGGTTTGTGTAGGAAGTTTGTTCCGCCTTGCTCTGGGTTATATGGAACTCAAGTGTTTCACTCTCGAGTATGAAACTCAAGTGTGAAACACTCAATATCCAACTGAAACTCAACTCCTCTTGGCTCGATTTCAAAGAACAAAATCGAGTCTAAGGGACTCGATTTGTTAGATTGCTAAATAGTTTTGAAACCTTGCTAACTAACGAAACTGTTTAAGGGATTTGGTTATATATATATATATATAAAATAAATAAAAATAAATAAAAACCAAAAATGAAATGGCATCCTCAGAGAATTATGGGAAATAAATTGCTCTAGTTAGTTCTGGAGGATCTTTCTCAAAATTGGCTGTGATAAAAGGTATGAGAAATATAATTTACATGCCAACTGTTCAAGGCAACAGTAATGTATTATCTTTCAGAACTAAGAAATACCACCACTTTTGCAAAGATCATTCGTGTAGGACTTCATCTCACGGAGAAGAACCAATCAACTGCACTTGGATTAACCCTATGCGCATAGATTTGGATGAAGTGTTTGAATTGTGAGAAATAGAACTAATTAAGCTGAAGACTTTTCAAAGAAGCTTATGATTGTTGTTATGAAAGTTTAGTGGGTTAAAGATTAATTTTGTTTTCCAGTATTGTTTATGTCTATTGCTTAGGTTATATATATATATATATATATAGTATTCTATTGTAAACAATTTGAGTTCAAAGGCAGGAAGCCTTCAACTTTTATTGTAAAATACTGAAATTTAGTTCTTGTTACTTAGTTTTTTTTTTTAGATACAATCATTTGAGGTAGACCTCATGCTATTGGTCTTAGCTTAGTCTCGTAGTGCCTTGGTCTTGGTTTTGACACCAAACTCAACAAGATCCAGACTTTGATAACGGTTGGTTTAGCCATTGAAGGCCATCAATCAGCCCACTTTGACGTGAAAATGAACTAAAAAGAGAGCCACTTTGAACTAAAAAGAAATTTCCCTTCAAAGTGAAAATGGTCCTACTTCCAAAAGTCAAGAGTCCCTTACGAGTTACTACTTGGTGGTACTTTTACAGCATACAATTTCTGAGGAACACATTCTGGTCTCGATGTTGAGACTAGAGCCAAAACTAACTCTACATTTTCACAAATGACTTGGGAGTTATCATGATTCCTGAATCGGACAAGCCAGCTTGAAATATGTTTTAGTTCATGAGCTCCGAATAACCAAACGGGATGTTCATTAGCAGAGATAATAGAATTAATGGAAACTCGGTTCGACAACCATAGCTTCTCATATTCTTTATCTTGGAATAAGAAAGTTGAATCTAATGGGGTATTTTACATAATTATACGGCGCTTGCAAGTATAAATTTCATCACTTGATCTTTTGGGTAATGGGAAATAATGTATGGATATATGCCAAGAAAAAAAAAATGCAACAAATATTTCTTATCATCTAGTGGCCCTCACATCTCAAAGCCTACCTACCATTCAAAAAGTGACAAAAACTAGTCAATCATTCTTTTTGTTTGGATAATTTGGGTAAGTGGTGGCTCCTAAAAATATTCAAAACGTTTCCCAACAAATTCGGATGGCTGATCTTAGGCAGCTGCAGTACCACGAGTAGTTCTAGGGCCACAAATTATTCCACAACATTTTTGCTATAACTCTAATGTGACAAACTGTGAATGGTTAACTATTACATACACATGGACCCATTATTTTTTCTATACCAATCACACCTTGTCACATCATACTTGTGGCAAGAAGTTGTGAAAAATTTAGTGATTCTAGATATTTTTGCACCATCACTTGCCGATTATCTTCTCCTCCTAATGTACACACAAGCCTTCAGAATGTCAAGAGGCCAGCCAATAGCTATATTAGCATCATAAACAAGTTTCCTTCTTCAAAAATTGATGAATAAATATCAAAGTATCCAGAAAAAAAAATTAAATAAAGGAATACATATCAAACATTAGCATATGCTCAAATATGCAATACGTGTAAACCCAATTATGCTCAAATTCTACTTCCTCAAAACTCAAGCATCTCAACATCATCAATTTCTTCTAAGGTATCTTCATAAAAGATTGTTTCTAATATTCAGTCTCCCTCCCTCATCAAAACTGTAAATAATTTCTTTCAAAACTATTACCAATTGCAAATACATGTAAATAACGCAAATATACCATTAGATATAATTGATAGAGTAATGAAAACTGAACTAAAAAAACTACCAAAATCTTAGTTACATCAGTAGATTAGATGGCATGAAAACTAAATGCCATGGACTCCAAACTTAAGCTTAAAAGCCTCTATGGTACCATGGATATACAGTGGTGTAAACAAGAAAAGAGGCTTCTGATTTGTTTCCCTTTCTTTTAGAACAATTTCTTGGCTTCCAAATTTAAGCTCAAATGCCCTCATACTTCACTTTTCAGTATGGAACTGGGCTTCGGTTTTGGAAACGAATAGGATTGGAGGCCCCTTCATATCAATAATTAAGTTAGGCAAATCAATTGCAATTCTAGTGATACAATTCTATTTTGCCAAGCACATTGTTGGCTTGCTTCCTCTATATGGAAGCCAAGAAATTAAGGAGAAGGGAAAAAAAGAATGAAAAGCTTTGTCTGCTTTGTCAATGTGCTCACATCCTTATCTTTTAAACCAATAAAAGGTGAAATTCTGAGTTCAAGATCCACCAGGTGCGTGTGTAACTTTCCCAAAAGAAAAGAATACGAAAAAAAAAATGATAACCTTTTCCTAGGACCAACATAACAGCAATATCAGTTTTAAATTTCTCATTCTTTTCTTGTACTCTTGACTTCTCAATGGCAAAGCATGGCATTAGGTTGGCAGTAACATAGTTGATATAGCTTCAAATGCATCTATAATCCGCTTTGAGGAAAAAATAAAAATAAAAACTAATAACTCAAAGATTAAAAATAGTACATTCAAACAACTACTTAGTTACTTACAATCCAAGAACATAACCAACAACAATTTTCTGTTTGGTCTTCCTTATACATCATTTAAGGTAAAAAATTACGTCCTCAAGGCTCAAACAGTATGTACCCTCAAAGTTGAACTCATTACATTTAGGAAACTAAAATGATTTAATTTTCGTAAAGTAAGACAATTGTTGGCATCTTCTAAAACAAAATATGAAATTAATTTGTAAATAGAACAATTGCAATTAGCATCAAAACACTGAACAAGGAAGTCAACACAAGACTTACAATGATTACAAAACTCACTTTTTTCTCTCTTTCTTTTTTTTCCTGCAAAATTATATATTCATAAAAAAACAAACTAGGAAGATCCATTTGACCAAAATCAAAACTAATCACAAGTGACTAAGGATGTCCAAATCAACAAAAGCGATTTCACCAAAATCACATGAAAGTATAACCAAGTTGAAACATTGAGAGAGTAGATAGAAGACAATTGTGGGAAAAAGAAAAGGGAATAGAGAAAAGAGTAGAATACCCATGGAAGCTTGTTTGAAGACTTGGTCAACCATTTCTATCACCTCCCCCCAGCTCACTTTGTCAAGAGAAAAGCTGAGCTTGATCTAACAGTACACACAACACAAACAAACCTACATGATATCAATCATCACAAGACCCCCCATAACCAAAACCATAAATACATATGCAAAGAAATATATGTAAAGGGTGTGAATAATGGCAAACCTATAAAGTGAATGATAGCAAACCTGTAATGAATGATAGAAATTCTGTCAATTTGCCCAAGTTAGTTAACTTTCTCCCCTTCAATCTCATTGTCAGCCTCTTGTTATTAAACTCTCCAGGTCTTGATAAGCATTGACAGTCTTCCCATCAAACATGGCCATAGTCCTGAATTTCCAAACATGGTCAACATAAGAGAACAAGATTTTTAGTTAAGTATTGCAAAGTACATGAGTTCTAAGAGTAAGAAGATAAGAGAACAAAATGGTACATTGTTGGACAAAGGAAACAGTTAAAGGTGAAAAAGAAAAAAGAAAAAAGAATGATTAAAACGAATCCACAAAGCTATCCCTCATCAATATAAGACTCACAAAGGTAATCCCTGCAGCAGCAAGTAAGATTCTCAAATAATTGAAGCAAAAGTGATACTTGTTGATAAGAAAAAGAACTATAGAAATTCGATGGTCAGTGGCAAATGAAAAATTAATCAAAGGTAGCTCATGCGGTGGAGCTACACATGGGTGATTGGAAGGGCAAGGTAGACCTGACCTATCCTTATAAGGCCCCCCCAGTACAAAATTCTAAACCAAAACTAAACCTTTTGATGTCCAATTTCCAACAAACCATAAGCAACATCTTTTAGATTATATAAATCCCAAAGCAACACAAAGAAATGTCTACTATCAATTATCTAATAATATTTATCCATTCGAGCAGAATAAATTATTAATTTAAAAAGAAGAATACTCCAAACTGTATTATTTCTATCAATCTACATTATCAACAAAGACAGTGCATGATAATAATTTAAACGGGGGAAAATTTGAAAAGGTCATACAAAAACATAAACTACAAATGCTACTTAGTACCATTTCTATCAATCTACATAAACAACAAAGGCACCAAATTAATTATAGGTTAAATTTATGAATAAACTAATCCAGTAGATTTTCAATTTATTTGTTAATGAAAAAAAAAAACCCTTGCCTGTCGTAATGCTCAATTCTGATGATTGTTATCAAACAAGCTAGGAAGTTCATTTATTTCTGACTCTCACATTCATCACTTATCTATACATATAGTATTAGGAATAGATAAGTCAGAATTAGAATTATTTCTTCATGGCTACATATCAGGTGGGGTAGAGGAATTCTTTTTTTTTTTTTTCTTTTTCTTTTTTTCTTTTTGTGGCTAATTTGTTATTTTGTTAAATTAAAAGCCTAACAATATCTTTAAAAATTCAAGTTGTACTTAAGTACTCAATTCTCAAAAGTTGTTCAAACAGTATATATCTTCGAAGTTGAAATCATTACATTTAGGCAGCTAAAATTATTTAATTTATCAGAGTAAGACAATTGTTGGTATCTTTTGAAACACAATATGAAACTGTTTTGTAAATAGAACAATTGCAATTAGTTTCTAAACATCTCAACAGCAACAATGAATGATTATGAAACTCTTTTTTTACTTTTTTTCCCTTGCAAAATTTATATATTCATACTTTCAAATCAAACAAAGAAGATCCATTTCACCAAAATCAATACTAATCACAAGTGACTAAGGATGTCCAAATCAACAGAAGTCACTTCACCAAAATCACATGGAAGTATAACAAGTTCAAATACTGAGAGAGTAGATTAAAGAAGATTGTGGAAAAAAGAAAATGGAATAAAGAAAAGAGTAGAATACCCATGGTAGCTAGTTTGGAGACATCGTCACCCATTTTTATCATCTCGTCCTAGCTCACTTTGTTAAGACAAGAAGCTGGGCTTTGATCCAACACAACAACGCAAAGACATATATGGAAAGGGTGTGAATAATATAAAACCTTTAACATTTCATGGATGGTTATTGGACAGGACTTCAGGGTTGCTCAGTTGTTCTTTCTGCACTCTGCACAATTAACAAAAAGATAAAATGCAAGCACTATGGAACCTGATACGTACATTAAATTGAAACTATTGAAACGCTTGACATTCTTGCCTTAGATTCAATTCTTTTATGAGTTTCCACTTTTCTTTTTTTTTGCTAGACCGGAAAAAACACAATGAGTTCTTCACAATGATTAAATATAACAATAACTAAGCAATTTGAGAAACCCATATATACATCTCGGTCAGATTTGAACTTAAATCAACAATGATATTTTTTTTTTAACAAGTAAAAATGATATGCATAATTGAGTAAAGCAAATCATTAGATAAAATAATAAAATTCATTAGAAATTCACTTTGGCTAGAATGTAAGGTGTTCATATATATATATATATATATATTTTTTTTTTTTTGATGATGAGAAACCCCAGAGAATATTCATTAGAAATTCACTTTGGCTAGAATGTAAGGTGTTCATATATATATATATATATATATTTTTTTTTTTTTGATGATGAGAAACCCCAGAGAAGGTGCAGAGCATCCAAGGTGTTCTTATATATTGGGAACAAGGTTGAAACTTGAATGTAAGTATGTAACCACTTGAAACAAATGAAAACTTTAGAGTGAAACAAATACATAATTAAAAAATGACAGTAGAATTAACAAAATAAATTAAAGATCAAATTGTGTTTGACACAAAGGGATAAAAGGAAAGATATACAGAATGAGATTATCTAGCAAAATTAAATGAAAACTTGTCATACTTTCACATGTTCAGTTGCTATATTGTAAAATTGTTCATCTAAAGTTTACTTGTCATAAGAGAATGCAGGAGAAACCAGTTACTCAAAGGAAAATGAAAAGAAGATTGAAAGCAATTCCAAAACTAAGAATTAAGAAAAACTAATTTAATTGCAGCCCTCTAAAAAACTACTAACATTGACTATAATTTGATCAAGGCGGACACAAGTTTGATGATTTAAGATCTGAGAGAGAGAGAAATATGGAACAAATATATGAGCATCAAATATTAAATCAATCGATCAGTAAATCTCACCTCTATCTCCTCTATCATCCTTCGCTCCCACTCTCTCTCTGTGAAACCAAAGCCCGAAGAGCAACGAAGACCAAGATTGTCCCTCGATTAGTATGTGGGACATGTTTGTTAATCTGGATTTGCTGTGTGTTGTGGCTGTTTGGTGGTGGTGATGGGTAATATGCAGTGGTGGTGGCGAGTTGGCGACGATAATGGATTGGCTGGGTTTTGCTTGTGATTGCTGGGTGGGTTTGAATCGGTGGTTACGGGTTTAAATCGACCAGCTGCTTTAATGGCTTGTTTGGAAGTTTAGAGAGGGAAGAGAGTAGAGGGAAGTAGTGGGGAGGAGAGTAGAGGAAAATGATTCTCCTCTATTTTGTTTAGATGTTTTTAAAATTAGTAAGGGGGAAGGGAGTAATTAGCCATTCCCCTTGTATAATTTTGTTAATATAATAAGGGTAAATTAGGTAATTTACCTGGTCAATAGTTTATGTACTCTACTCTCCCTCCAAATCTCTCCAATTTGGGGGAATTAAAAATGGGGGGCTAGAGGGAGTTGAAACCCCTCCAAACTCCTCCAAACCCCTCTCCCTCCTTCCTTAAAAAACTTCCAAACAAGGTAATTAGATTACTCTCCCTTCCTCTACTCTACTCCCCCTCCTTTTTTAAACATCCAAACAGGCCATAAGTTTCGGTGGTTGTTGGGTTGGTTTCTTTAAGTTTCAGTGGTTGTTATTGGGGGTTTGTTTGAGTTTCAGTTGCTGGGGTTTTGTTCGCGGTGGTGGTGGATGATTTTGTTCAAGGAGTTTTGGGTGCTGCTCAACTTTAATTTTGGGTTGAGTTTTGGATTTGAAATTTTGAATCAGATGTTGTGGTGGTGGGTGATGCGTTGTTTTTGGGTTGAATTTGGGGTTTGAATCGGATGTCGTGGTGGTGGGTGGTGCGATTGGGTTGCTCGGCAATGATGCATTATTTTTTATTTGAAGGTTGGATGTTGATGCGTTGTTTGGAGGATTTTTTTTTTCTTCAAAATAGCGGCATTTTTCTAACAATTTCATTAGTTAGCATCATTTAGAAACTATTTAAAGAACTAACATTTCGAGCATGTGAGAGTTGAATTTATTGTAGCAAATCGAGTGGACTAGGCTTGAGTTCCTTGCTCTTTCGTTTTCCTTCGTTCTTCGTTCTTCATTCTCAAGAACAAACCCACAAACCCAGAAACACCCACCCACGACAGAAACCACACCCACTTTAGGAACAAACACACAAATCACAAAAATGGTTTTGGTTTGGGTTGAGAGATCACACCTAAACCAAACCCACCCATGGAGATAAGACCACTGCTGATGGTGGCGATGATCATCGAAGGAAGAGCCAAGAGGAGCTCGGCCATAGAAGTTCAGAGAGCAGAGAAGTGGGTTCGTTGTTTTTAATTGATTTGGATTTGTTGTTTCCTTCTTCTTTGTTGATTTGTTTTCTTCTTTGTGATCTCTGCCTTTTTCTTCTTAGTGAATTTGTGGAACTCAAGTCATAAAGACTCGATTTCTACATTGATTTTCATAGAAATCAAGTCTTTAATACTTAGTTGCTACAATGAAATTGAATCCATCACACTTGAAATGTTAGTTTCCTAAATAGTAGGAAACTATGTTAAGTATCGAAATTGTTTTGAAATGGGTGTTTATTTTGAAAAAAAAAATCCGTTGTTTGGATTGTTTTAGAGGAAGGGATAGAAACAGAGTGGAACTAAGAGAAAGTGTTGAAGAGGAAGAAAGAGTAACTTTCGAACTTCTCGCATATTTCCTCTTTTTTTTTTTTCTTTTTTTAAGTGTGAATTTTGAAATTTTGTGACTATTTGATCAATAAACTTATTTTTTATACACAATTTTAGATTATAAAAACTTAAAATTTTTAAATTTGTTTGATAACATAGTAATTGATCTTTGATCTTCTTGAAATTTAGCAAGCATAAAAAATATAATAAGAACATGCAATTTAATGGTTGAATTTTCAAAATTCGCACTAAATATAGAAATATATGAAAATTTTGAAAATTTTCTCTTCATTAAAAAAAAAAAAAAAAATAGGATTGAAAAATAAGAAATGGGATATTGGATAATTTGTAAAATACTATTGTAAAATAAATAAAGTAGTTCTTTAGTGCGTAAAATAAATCTTTTTTTGCATATTTGGATGCTAATGCATAGTGCTCTTTTTTTTTTTTGGTGTGTGGGAGGGAAATTTGAAATTTCCCACCAGCGATTTTGGTTTTCCTTTGAGGTGGGTATATCATATATGTAATGCAACCATTTTGTTAATAGTGATTCTCATAAATATTATAGTATAAACCTATTGCTCACACTATTTTATCATCTACCATTAATAACTTGTCATCTCAAACATTACTTTACGATTCATCAATTACACAATCATAACCAAAAAAAAAAAAAAAAAGACAAACAAACAAAAAACAAAACATAACTTTGTAGTTTTGCAAAAGCATCAACTATTATATTGTTTACACTAAATGGGGGAACCCATTCTTCTCTTCTTCTACTCAAAAAAAAAGGGGCGTGGGGGGGGGTGGGGGGGACGGAATTCATAAGCAAATTGACTAGAATAAAATTAAGTGTGGTTTTGAACCTTTAGTCGAGTGAAATTTTAATTGAGCTGAGAGTAATCAGGCAAATTAAATTATTAAAGTTATGAATTGATTTGTTTGAAAGAAAAACATTCAGTTTTGGCTTCAAGTTGAGGGTCATTCGTGTGAAATATTTTTTGAAGCTAGATTACTAAATTGGTCATCCAATTACGTTCTGTATTGTGTCACAATTGCCATTGTCATACAATATTGATAAAAAATAAATAAATAAAATCCATATCTTGAAGTGAGAGTAAACAGATGATACACCAAAAGAAAAGATTAATAGCTCTTGGCTGGCATTCGACGTTTGATGATGCAACAAATTTACAGAGGACGAAGTTAACCCTATATGAGAATAGATCTTGGTTGAACATGAGGTGAGATGTGAATACAATTACTTTTATTAGGAAAAAAAATTGACAATTACTTTTGTGCATGTAATAATTAATAAAATTACAAAATTATCCATAAAAAACATAACTTTATTTTAATTTTGTATAATTTAGATACTCTATATCAGTAGTAGTCTATAATAAATACATACTAATATGAGGTGAGATGTGAATACAAAGTCATATTCACTGATTTGATTATTGATACATATTATCAATTGTAATTTACAATTGGTAAGATTGGCATAGTCATCAGTATCATACGATCCTCGATGCATATTGTATGATACATATCATTTTGTACAAAAATGTTTCGCGTCATGAGAGCATATCGAAAGTGCTTATGAATCATACGAGACAAAAATGTGTATCGTACAATACATAGACATATGATTTAAAATGAATTTTTTTGTTAAAATATGTGTGTGTGTTTTTTTTTAATCCATCATGTTGTTAGACTTGTTTTTAACACAAAATTATTATGTCACTTAATTTATCCCAATTAGATAACATGTACATAATTTTTTTCCCTCTCTCCTACAAAATTTAGACTACACAATTACGCTTCGCTTTCATATAGGGGTGTGTAAAATATCCGCTTAACCCGCCAACCCGCGCACCCCGTGCATGTCATTGAGTTAGGCAGTTTGGGTTGGGCGGGTTAAACCCCCAAAATTACGAATTGGGTTGGGTTAGGATTGAAAGATTGCCAGCCCGCTACAACCCGACCCGCCCACTTAATTATACATACATAATATATATATATATATATATTAGTTCAAATTGTTAAGTATTTAAAGTTAATCAATTCAGCTAATAAATTTTTACAATTAATCAATAATCAATTCCCTAAACAAAACCAGCCTTCAAAAAATTCCTTATACAAAATCTAAAAAGTCAACATTGAAACCCTAAACACCCCTACCTATCACCCATCCCATTTATCTCAGCCGTATATACTGAGTATACACTTTGTATTTATATACCTTTCACTTTTGGCTTCAATCATCAACCACGGCCCACTGTCTTTCCCTTCCTCTTTCTTCTTTAACCTTTTTTAAGCTTATTTCTTATCATTTCAATTCTTCACCGATAGCCACAAAGATATGTAATTGCTTTATTGTCTTGTATTGTTTAATCTTTGTTTGTCTTTTTATTTCGGTTTCTATCAATTGTGCATTAGTTATATTTTGAGATTATTCAATAACAAATTGTAATTTGTGATAACTAAAAAAAAAAATGTTGTTAACACCAACCTACCCAACCCGCCGAGTTAAAACCGCCAAAATTTGTCCATCGGATTTAGACTTTGGTGGGTTGGTGGCAGATTGGAATTTTCCCAACCCGCCAGTGGCAGATTGGATAGAAATATTGGCATTTACCTACCCAACCTGACCTGCGCACGCCCCTGCTTTCATATTTGCTAATTTATTATCTATTCTATAAATAAGTTATATATTGATAATATAATTATTTTTTATTTTGTCACTATTTTTACAAGTCTAAGAAGCTATAATGCCAAGAAGAAATATTAAAAAAAATTATTAAAATAAAAGAACAAGAAGAAATAATAAACGTTGATGATGATGAATCAAATCTTAACAAAGAAAAAAACTTGCAAAATGATGAACATGATGATATCATTGACTTAGATAGATTTGATTAGACAAGATGATGAATATGTGAAAATAAATTATTACTTTAGGTAATTTGTCATGTATTATCACCTTTGAGTTTAATAAATTTGAATGTGTATGTTATAAGCGCATGTTAATTTAATTTATTTAGCAAGCTTGTTAAATATTATTACATAAGTGATGATTAAATTAGTCATTAGTTGAATTTATTCCAAATTTATAATGAATATATCATTTATATATGTATATCTATAATTTTTTTTAATAAATTTAATAAGTGTTTGTATATTTTACAATATACAATATGATACAATACAAGATATAGGAAAATAAAAAATTGATTCATGATACGATTCATGTTTTGACAACTATGAAGATTGGATGGCAACAAGTTTAGGAACTCCAAAAATTTCATATTCGAGATTTCATAACTTGTTCTCATGTCAAGTAATCTTTTTAGTCATCACACATGCAACGATGCACTTCCAACCTACTCAAATTTACACAACATGCCAATTTCAAAGCGACCCTACATGTGAAATATGTAAACAAGTCCCTAAAACGATTACACGTGTTGTGGCCTGTGGGAATGCCCTTTAACTTGAAATATGATAGAACTAGTTGCTTAGAGCATTAGCATATGAGGGTGTAAACCCCCCAAATTTATAAATATATATAACTGAAGTTTTTGACTTTTTTTTTTTTTTTTACCTTACAAAAGCTTGCCATGTAAGTTTTGGAGGCCTTACAATTTTCCAAATCATTTTTTTAAAACAAAATTTTTAAAATTTTTTAACTACAAAATACATGAAACCTTTGAAAACAAAAACAAAAACCCGATGACCTCTTTGTCCCCAATTAGGCCAAACCAAACCATTCGACTACTTTGCGATATATTACTATCAAACGCAAACCCACAAACATCTCTCACCAATTCACATCCTTCCTCTCTCCTCCATTCTCGACTATGCTTCAATGACAAGGTCAAGTTTCACATCCTTCCTCTCTCCTCCATTCCTTGACTATGACAATATCATGTCGGCGCTACAAGATTGGGTATTTTTTTTTATGGTTATTTGTTATCTCATAAGCTAGAGTGAAAACAAACCACAGTGTGTGTATCCAGTTCTTTTAATTTATTTTTCTAAAATTTATATGTTTCTTGTGCAATTATATATGTAATTATTAAACAAAGTCTTCAAGATACTCTTTTTTTCTTTTTTTCTTTTTCCTAATGGAACCAAATTTGTTAATTCTACTATATAAGTTTGTTGCTTTGCAATAGCTAACAAATCACTAATAGACTTTTTTTTTTTTTCATTCCTTGCCTCGATTCGTAATTTATATATATATATATATATATATATTATAAAACCGAAGCTTTTGACTTTTCTATGACTTAAAAAAAAAAAACCTTTTTAAGAGCTTGCCAAGTAGGATTTGAAGCTCTCACAAATTTACACATCATAATTTTTTTAAAAAAATTAATAAACTAATTAAAAAAACCTCTCTTTCTACTCCAAAAGCAAACCCTGATAAATTTTTGAAACAAACTCATTTTCTATTTCAATAGTTTTTGCAAGTAGACTTAAAGAACCAACAAAGAAACAACAATTAACAAATCAAGCAAAAGATTGTTATCTATCCTCTGTCAAACGCAAACCCAAGCACGACCATGAGTGCCCCTCACTGGTGCCAACATTTTCAATCTCCAACCCGGCTTCCGTATCAAACCATTCTCTCTGGGTAGTTCTCAATTAATCTATGACTAATCTCTTTTTCTATTGTCTTCAATTAGGTTTTCTGTCAATTTAGGGATTTCAATTCCTAACCATTTTTCCTCTCTATTTTGTTGAAGTTAGGGAAACACTAACAAAAAGTCAAATTCTATAGGTTTTGTAAGAAATTATTGTGGATATGGATGGGTTTCGTAATGTAGATAGTATTGAAGAGCTTCCCAATCATCAAAATCTGACAACAATCCTACAAGTTTTGCTTTGTCCTCAAGTTCTACTTTATTTTGCTATTTAGTTTTTTTTTTTTAAAATTTATTTTTTAGCATATCCAATTTAGCTTAGCTTAATTGTCTATTTGGTTGAATAATTATTTGGCTACATAAAATGCTAGCCTTCTTTGTCTTCACTCAATCCCCCTTTTTTTTTTCAAACCTGTTGCCTCTTTTATACAAGTTTATGTCTTTTTCGTTTAAACTTTTATTCGGTTTTAGTTTTAATTTAATAATTTTTGTCAATTGGCTTTTAGTTTGAGTAATATTGATTTCTGAAGTCAATTTGGATTTTAAGAGTGCCATATGCACCCACGAATTTGTAAATTTGATTGCATAAGACACTACAAATTATACATTTATGGTCAGGATAGTCCTTATTCATTAGACACTACAATCCTTTGGTTCATATACTCTAAATTAAGTTCCAAACTATGAATAATGTACTTTTTTGCGTAAATTGGTATAATGTACAAATGTGTTCCTTTATTATTATTAATTAATTCACATTTATGCCTCAAAGTTGGACATTGATATTAATTTTGTTGCTTCATACAAGTACTGGAAACAATGTTTACTGTGTTGATAACTCTGAAGTTGAGGACATGATATCAAATGCTTTGATTTAATGTTCAAAGGTCTTTTCAATTTTCACAAGATAATGAATCTTTTGAGTGCTTAAAATGCCCTTTAGAGAAGGTAATTATTTCATTCCTTTGTCGTAGAGCTTTTATAAAGATGGGGATGATCTTAGCACTTTCAATACTATAAAGTTTGCAACACAATGGTTCACCAAGTAATATTACTACAATAATCTGATGTTTTTTTTAGCTCTTAAGATTTAAATTTTAAAAGTAGTCTGACAAAATCTTTTGAAAATATCATAACTATTTCACGTGTCTCTCTCTCTTTTTTTTTTTTTTTTTTTTTTTTGTGACTACGGCAGCCAAAACTGGATCAGTATTTTAACTTGCTGTCTCCTTTAAGACCTTGGCAAACATTGATCAAATGTTAGCGCTTTATCATCAATATTTTGGTATCTTTTGTAGTAAAACCATAATGTCTTCTAGGAATCAATTTCGTTATATTTTTAGTAGGTTATTCTACTAGAGTTCAAATTACCGTTCAAAATGTCTAATTTTTTTTATTTATTTACTTGGCCCATGGTTCCCTGCACTCAGCCGGATATTAAGACTAGCCCCACTCTAGATCCCCTATGGTTTGCTGCACCATTAACGTAAACTTTCCAAGATACAGGTTCTTGTACGGAGATCATTCCAACGAATTTTCCATCCATGTTTTGCTCTTCTATTTTCTCTTCTTCTGAGAATTCAGCAAACTTAGCAACCAGGTCGGCAAGAACCTGACCCTTGACAGAGGTGTGTGGCATATATTTGATGTCAAAAGCCCCTAAAATCGTGCCCCATTTTACAATTCTTCTTGTGTAATCCGCACTTCGTAGTAGATATTTAAGGGAGAGTTGGGTTAGGACGACAACTATGTGTGACTGAAAATAATAGGGAAGCTTACGTGTAGCATACACCACTGCCAAAATGGCTCTTTCCAATGGTAAGTAACGAATCTCGGCCTCATGTAAGGACTTACTCACATAATAAACTGGTCTTTGTACACCATCATCAACACATATTAGTACTAAACTCACCGCGTGAAATGCCACTGCGATGTAGGCAAACAAAACCTCGTCCACCTCAGGTTTGGACATTATGGGTGGCTGAGACAGATATTCTTTCAATTGCTGGAAAGCTTGGACACACTCCTCGGTCCATTCAAACCCCTTCCACTTATTCAACAATTGAAAGAAAGGTTTACACCTGTTTGTTGACCGAGAGATGAATCGGTTTAGAGCAACTGTCATCCTTGTAAGCTTCTGAACCTTTTTAGTGCAATATTTGGCTGGCAACTAAAAAAAAAAAAAAAAAGAGAGAAAAAAAGAGAGACAAAGGCAGAGCATAAGGGTCGTTAATGGGCTAGCCCGACTCATTTTTACTTGGCCCATGGGCATAATGGGCTAGGCATAGTAGGCTATTAGCTAGTTAACAGACCGGGTTGAGCTGGGCTAAAAGAGAGAACCCTAGCCCATGACCCTGCCCATAAGCAATGCCCATTTTATCTTTAATGGGTTGGACTACCAAGTTGAGCCTAATGGGTTACTCGTGGGTTTGTGTTAGCGTATTATTTTATTATTTTTATAAGGAAAGAATAATTTTTTCTATAAAGGAATAAATAATCTATTTTTTTAGAAGGAAAATCAAATAATTTAATACTTAATTACAATATTTTTTTTTTTTTACAGTCAAATCTATTTTATTTTTTGTTTTGTTGATGGAAACCTTTTTTCCATTTTTTTTTATTAAGGCTTTAAATGGTTTTTATTTTTTATTTTTATCATTAATAAAAAAAGTGTCAAATGGTTAATTCAAAGTTGCTAGACTACTATAAAATATATATTTAGTAAATTAAGTTTAGCACAATCACTTTAAATATCTTAATGGTTGGGGGAGTTTTCTTAAGAAATTCCTTTATAATGTCTTAAGATCGATCCCTCATACATCTCCTATATGTTTTTTGTTATGAATTCTAAGTTATTGGACTGGGCAATAGGTTGAGCCAACACGTTGGGGTATTGGGCTAGCCTACTGAGTGCCCATATATATTTTTGTTATGAATTTTGAGTTATTGAGCTTGGCAATGGGTTGAGCCAATGGGTTAGGTTACTGGGTTAACCCATTGAGTGCCCATGAAAAAAACGAGTTTGAGTGATGAATTTGAAAATTGAGTATTCTCCAAATCAAATATAACCTTAACTTTCTAATTACTATATATATATATTGAGTTTCAGTTTCTATTTTATATTATTTTTATAAAAAAACAATTCTAAATTCTAGATTAAAAAAAAAAAATAGTAGTATATTTTTACTAAAGGCTAATAAATATAAATATAAATAATAATTGATGCGAGTGTACTCCACAAAGTAGATGGAAAAAGAAAAGAAAAATGGTTTAGCAAGAAATAGAAAGGAAAGGCAGATGTGGCGGTCTCCAAATCTAGCAAATAAGATCCTATTACGTAATGTGAAGTAGTCATGATCAGAGAAAAAACAAAGTTATGTAACAAAGTTTAATGAAAAGGGTGAAGTTATCAATTTTTAATACCGAAAAGTCCGAAACACCCTCTGAATGTACATTGAGGCTATCAAAGGGCACCCAGATAATAATGGGTTGGAAATATAAGAAACACTTTAGTGTTTGACATAGGGTGAGTTTGGTTCAGCTTTTTAAAAAAGTGCATAATAAAAAAGTGGAGTTTTCAAAAAGTGTATAATGAAAATGTGATTTTTCAAAAAGCTGAGTGTTTGGTAAAAACTGTTAAAAAGTGCTTTTTGAAAAAGCTGAGTGTTTGGCTGGCATTTATAAAAGTGGCAGTTTGAAGATAAATTACCAAAAAGGACAATGCACATATAAGAGAGTTTATTTCATACTTAAATCAATATTGTGAAATTATTTTTTTCTCACAAATATTAGCTAATAATAACCTATCACTTAAGATTTATTGTGAAAGTATTGTGAAAATATTGTAATAAAAATTGATATTGATTTTAATTTTAACGTACTATTAAAATTATTTTTTTCTCTTTCTAAAAAAATTATTTTTTTATACAAATATTAGCTAATAATAACCTATCACTTAAGATTTATTGTGAAAGTATTGTAAAAATATTGTGATAAAAACTGATACTAATTTTAATTTTAACGTACTATTAAAATTATTTTTTTTCTCTTTCTAAAAAAATTATTTTTTTTATACAAATATTAGCTAATAATAACCTACCACTTAAGATTTATTGTGAAAGTATTGTAAAAATATTGTGATAAAAACTGATACTAATTTTAATTTTAACGTACTATTAAAATTATTTTTTTCTCTTTCTAAAAAAATTATTTTTTTCTTACTAATATTAGCTAATACTAACCTACCATTTAAAATTTATTGTGAAAAAATTATAAAAAAATTGTGATAACATTACTTTCTTCTTTTTTTTTTTTCCTCTTTTTTTATCCTCCACACACGGCATTTCTTTCTTTTTCTTTTTTCTTTTTTTTTCTTTCTTTTTTTTCCACCACACACGTACCCTTCATCTTTTCTTTTTTATCCTTCTTTTCTCATTTGTCTTCCCTGCCATTCCTCCAAACTCCAGAACGTTCCAAGCTCTCCTTCTTCCTCTTTTTTTTTTCTTTTTTTTTTTTTTTCCCCTGCCGTCGTTTACAACTGATCTTTTAGAACTATTAAAGCAGGTATCCAAGAAGGTTCCTTCATCCTTCCTTTTAGTCTTTTGCTTGCCTCTGGAAACCCAAATGCAAGAGATGGACGGGCATGAGCCTTCTTCATTCACTGATCAACCTGGCTTTTAAATCCTTTGTTTTCAACTCAGATGGATAATGTTTTTGAACAGCTGTTAAATCAAGATCAGGAGAGAGACCTGAGAAGGATTCTCTTTGCGGGGACTGTTTTGGTGTCGGTCGCTGCGATGATTGCGTTCTCGGCGTGTTCTAAGAGCCACCGGAACTCATGACTCATCAACTTCTTCTCCACTAGAACTCATCCACTGCAAGATGGTACAAAACTC
>NW_027069637.1:859424-890504 GCF_002906115.3 Quercus suber
CATAGTCAGAACTAGGTTATCTTCCTCATCTAACATTCATTCATCTTAGAACGCCTCCACCACTACACTCATACCCTCCTCTTTTTTTTTTTTTTTTTTTTTTTTCTTTTCTTCTTCTCTCTGTCTCTCTGCAAATTTCAATTTCTAGTTCTCCACTCAATCTGTTTTATCAAGGAAAAAAAAAAATCTATATATATATATATATTTTGGTCTCGTTCTATCTCTGCAAAAAATTCAGTCTAATCTATCTTCTCTTGCTTTGTTTTGCAGATCAATCATATATCTCCTTTGCAAAGGTAGGCTTCATATACAAGGTAATTGTTATAGATATTATTTTATTACTTTTTTATCGCTTAAATTTCTTTTGATTATTATTTTTTCTTTTTTTGGTTGCAAAGTTTTCAAGATTAAAATAAAAAGGTTTTCAGTTTTATGATTAAACTTTTTTAATTCAATATGAATATGTACTAGAATCTATCACATTATAAATGATTTAATTAAAAATTAGGTCATAATAAAAATGAACATAAAATTTTTTCTAAGTTATGCATTTTTTTTTTTTTTTTGAGATGTAAGTTATGCTTCTTTTCTTATGCTTTTACAGTATAAAAGTAGGGGTAAAGTATGTATTTTAATTATGTGTTTAATTATTATTTTTAACATTATATTTTAGTTTGTTCTCTAATTTTTTAATGTTTTGTCAATTTAGTTATTGTCGTTATCTCAATATTTGTCATGTTGGCAACTCTTATCCAAGAAGTAACGCCGTGAAAAGTTAAAGACTAAATTAACAAAATTTAAAGGTTATAAACAAAATTAAAATATAATATAAAAAAAGGACTAAATAAAATCAAAAGTAAATTAAATTTTTTGAACCGTATAAATAAAAATGACATTTATTAAGAAAATTATTTTGGTTGAAATGATATTATTTATCATTTATTTATTAATATATATATATATATATTAAAAGCTGACGCATGGTTTTAGAATGACAGCTGTATTATATTTCTTTACTCTTTAAGAAAAGAAAAAAAAATCCAAAATAAACTGCATGTCTTTTTTGGTAATTTTGACAAAGGGGTCAGACTGTCATATGGCTTACATGTGCGTGTAACAACTTCAACCCTACATGGGTTATCAAAACAACTTCAACAGTTCAACCCTAGATCTCTTTTTTCTCTCTTTTATCACGTTGCGCGTGTACTTCTCCTGACTCATTCATTCATTCATCTTTTTTTTTTTTTTTTTTTCATTATTATTCTTCTTCTTCTTCTTCTTCAACCTTTTGCCTCCTTCTCTCTAAACACATCTTACACCTTCTTCCTCTCTCTAGATCGGCTCTTTCTGTCTAGATTCGTCGGATAGCAGTGTGGAAGGCCTCTTTCTACATCTATACATGTGTGTGTCTGTCTCTAAACGCTGTTCATGGTGCGGCTGACCTTTTAGGAGTTATTTTTGTACCACACACAGCGAGTTTCTCCAAAATAAGAACACATCTGTCCTCGGCGATGTCTGCTGTCTGTGTGATCAGATCAGACCATGTGTATATCGGCCGATCTGAGTAGAGCAAAGAGGATGGGTAGATCGCAGCCGTGTGGGAAGGCAGATCGAAATTAACAGGCTGAGGTTTTGTTGCCCGGTCAAGACCTATCTATGCTTTGATGTAGAAGGTATGGTCTTTGCTTCCTTTCTTCTGATCTATTATATCTGTTGCTATGATGAACTTGTGTCTGTGTTGTACCTGTGTTCTTTGTTAATTTTTATTTTTCTAGATCAGTTGTGTTTTCTTTTATATTTTCTGGTTTTTTTTTTCTTTATTTTCTTCCTTCCAGATTTGCCATTTCATATTCTTCGTTGTTTTAGCTTTCTTCCTATTAAAACTTTAGATTAAAGAAACTATCACAGGTCCTATTTTTTCAGAGCGAGGGCATGAAAAACAAGGTGGACGCCTTTGGTTTAAAATTGTTATGTTTTGGATTTTTCTAGGGGAGTTGATGGTTATGGTGAAGAGGAATTGGAGTATGAGGATCACTCTCCGCGATCCCTCCACCGGTCTTGCAGCGTCTATCTATCCCTCTGATCAGTGAAGCACACTAATGAATGATAAATGAAAATGGGTGTTTGAGTAATAACAGACGAGTCAATGCCTTAGTTTTTATTGTTTGTTTGTTTGTTTTTTTTTTTTAATAAATTTTTAACTATCATTTTTTGAGTGAAATGTGTGGTTTTTAAAATTAGATAAGTTCCCATCAAAAAATTATACAGTATTTTAAAATAGAGATGGGTTATTATAAGTTAATAAATAATAAAATAATCTTAAGAATAAGAATTAAACAACAGTTAATGAATTTCAAATTACAATTTATTCTAAAAAAGTCATAACCTTTTGAAAAATATGACAGTTAAAAAGGTTGGGAGGAAATATAAACCGTGGAAAATTTGAAAATTTTTATTTTGGAAGATTTAAAAAATAGTTCTTGACAATGAATAAAGGAAGAATAAAGAAATATTAAAAAAGAAATAAAGAAAAAAATTGGAATAGAGGAAGGATAGTGAGCCTATTAAAAAATTGTATTTGGAAAAATAGTTAGGCAAAAATAAAAAGTGACTAGTGACTCTCCAAATGGTATAGAGTCCTAGTGATGCTTTACATTTTCTTGCTTCTACTTCTGTATTTTGATTATTTATTATTTATTTTTAAATTTTTTGCGTAATGTACTACATGGTCTCTTGTTAACATAATGAAAAGTAGTAAACTAGTACGTACCCGAGACCCTATGTACCTACCCTACCTTTTTGCATTTGAATAATTGGGAAATTATATTCATATTATATTTATTTGTTTCCCGGTGTTACTTTTTCGTTTCAAATGCTTGAATTGGGCCCTATGCCTAAATCCTTGGTTTTAGATTTGAAAATACTTTATAGTGGAACACAACCTACAATAATACTAGCAGATAGCTTCATTTTAATATGTGGTATGTGATTATGTTTTAAGATCGGAGTGTATCTTTGATTATATATATATATATTTTTTGGTATGTGATTATGAATTTAGTATATAATGTACATTAGATTATCTAGTTAAATTTTCCTAACNCAAATGCTTGAATTGGGCCCTATGCTTAAATCCTTGGTTTTAGATTTGAAAATACTTTATAGTGGAACACAACCTACAATAATACTAGCAGATAGCTTCATTTTAATATGTGGTATGTGATTATGTTTTAAGATCGGAGTGTATCTTTGATTATATATATATATTTTTTGGTATGTGATTATGAATTTAGTATATAATGTACATTAGATTATCTAGTTAAATTTTCCTTACAAATAAGTATAATATGTTTTTATATGAATTTACTGGGAAAGTCTCTAATGGTTGAATAATAAATATGAAGTTCAATTCCCGCTTGCACCAAAAACTGATTGGTGTCTTAGTTTGACGATAAATAGCTATCGTCAGGAGAAATCAAAATAAAAATTGACTCAAAATATTTGGTCTTCCTCACAATTGAAATTCCAAAAAAAAAAAAAAAACTATATCACACATTTTTTAAGTTAAATAAATTCATCTCCAAATCTGTGGTTCTCACACTATTTTTTGTCTTAGTTTTATCTATAATAATATAAGTTTCAATATTTTGAGAATAAGTCAGTTTTTTCTCACGTTATGCAAATAAGCTATTTGAAATAAGCAATTTCCAAATGCATAAGATGAAAGTTTCTCACAGCACCACAATTTAAAACAACGTCCATGTATTAAACTCAAAGCGCTCTTTTTGGATCTTTTTATATTAAAAAAAAAAAATACTAAAACTGAATTAAAACTATAAGATATTGACATTATTAATATAAAGAGAAATTCTATGTCAACAATATTTTTATACCATTTTTAACATAACATTTTCACAATAAATTCTTAGTGGTAAGTTGTTATTGGTTGTTATAGGTGAGCAAAAAAGTGATTTTAAGTTGTTGATTCAAATTAAGACTAAGAGAGGTGCTACATCCATAATATTTTCTCATCAAATCATAGGTGGTTAGTCGTTATCAGTTCTAATGAAACTCTTTTTCTGCTTCACCAATAACAACTCGTAACAATCTGCCACATTGGATTTATTAAGAAAATGTTGTGAAAATGTTGTGTACATAGCATTTCTCTAAAGCCAATAACTACTTGTTACATATGTTTTGTTGTGAAAATGTTGTAAGAATGTTGTGGATGTAGCATCTCTTTAATATAAAATATTGATTTGACATATTTTTATTATAACTTACTTATCAAAATAAAAATATTTTGAGTGTAACTTGTCCTGAAACCGACAACCTCCTAGTTCTTCTCTATTTTTATTTTTTCTCCTTGAAAAAGTAACCCACACAACTTCTTCTTATTCTATTCTTTCCCTTTTAGATATCTGCATGGTACCAAATACCATACGCAATATGTCCACGTATTTTTAAGCTCATTCAAGAAAAACAAAGTATGATATAATATATTTGTGGTAATTGTTTAGTTACTTTTGTAGTTGATGTTGAACATAGTAGACTAATTCTTATAGACTTATTAAGTGATTAAATTATTAACTAATATTATTAATTAGTCGTCGTGTATTATTGATGTTGGAGATATAAAAAAGGATATTACATGGAAGTGCTCAACGACTTAAATTGCTATTTTTGTGTTAAAATTGCAAAAGTAGGGCTTATCTAATGTTATATGAATTATATAGTTTTTTAATATTTCATTTTAGGATCAAGTTTAGTTACAAAATTGGTTATAACTTACTTAATATCTTTGTATTGGAGGTGAATTTTGACAAAACTATCATTGGATTACACCTTTTTCTTATATCCTTTATTCTTGCAAAATTTTTAGAAAATTAAAAATCAATAGCTATTTCATCAATAAATTGTTTAAATTTCAAGTTTTTATAGTTTAAAATTATGTATAAAATATAAGCTTATAGATTATACAATAAATAATATTTGATTGACATAAAATTTGACATGTGTATTGAAAGCGTAAAGAACATGCAATTTAACGGTTAGATTTTCAAAATATATAGTAATGTTTATTTTATTGAGTAAGGTTGTAACCTTAGGCTATAACCAAATTTGTAGCTAAATTTTGTCCTTCATTTTATATGATAATTTAATTGTTCAATTTCTCATTAATAACATTTCTCATTAATAAATTTATTTAAGAACACCTTGGAGATGCCTGCTGTCTATGTGATCAGAACATGTGTACATCGGCGATCTGAGTAGAGCAAAGAGGATGGGTAGATCGCTCGTGTGGTAAGGCAGAACGAAATTAACGGGCTGAGGTTTTGTTGGCCGGTCAAGACCTATATTTGCTTTGATGTCAAAGGTATGATCTTTGCCTCCTTCCTTGTCTTTTTATTTTTATATTTTCTCTTTCAGATTTATTGTATCTGTTTCTATGATGAACGTGTGTTTGTGTTATACCTGTGCTCGTTGTTTCCTTTTTCTAGATCAGTTATGTTTTCTTGTATATTTTCTGGTTTTTTTTTTTTCTCTTGCTTTTCTTCCTTCCAGATTTTCTTCCTATTGAAACTCTAGATTAAAGAAACCATCATAGGTCCTTTTTTCCAGAATGACAGAAAAGGTGGAGGGCATGAAAAAACAAGGGGGGGTGGGGGGGGGAGAGAGAGAGAGAGAGAGAGAGAGAGATAAGAGCATCTCATTGGTAAACACAAAATCCTCTGTATTTTAAGTGAGTAAAACTGTAAAAGCACAAAATAAATGGTAGGATGAAGGAAACGAAGGGTAGGGCGTTGAGTGGAAATGTGTGGTTGAGTAATAAATGGTTGAGTTAATGCCTTGGTTTTTTTTTCTTTTCTTTTTCTAGAATGAAAATGTGTAGTTTTTAAAACTAGAGAAGTTCCTATAAAAAAATTATACAGTTTTTTAATTTTTGGGAAAAAAATGGAAATGGGTAATTTTAAGTTAATAACTGATAAAAATAATGTAAAAAATAAGAGGTAGACAACAGTTAGTGGATTTTAAATTTAATGAATAAATTAAATCTTATCAATTTCAAATTACAGAGAATTTTTAAAGAATTTGCACAAAGACTAACATAAAACAAGCTAAACTAAATGTCCTCAATCTGAAGAAAAATGAGAGATAGAAAGTGAAGTAGAAACTGCAAAGCGTACGTGAGTTTGTGGGTCTTAAAGTGTAAGAGTTTTAATTTATATATTTATTCTCGTTAGTTGAAAACTTGTAAGTGGGAATGATGAGGGTATTTTAGACATAAAAAATGAGGAATCCAAATAGGGGAAGCCCCTTAAATAGTAGTATAGAAAAACCAATGTCCATTTGAAAAATATGACAGTTAAAATAATTCGTTAGGAAATATAAGCCTTGGAAAATTTGAAAAATGTTACTTTAGAATTTTTTTAAAATATAGTTGTCAGAGAATGAATAAAGGAAGAATAAAGAAATATTTAAAAAATATATATATTTTGATTGAGATAAAGATATAGATAGAGATAGAGAAAGGATCTACGAATTTGAAAAAGTAGATAAGTAAAAATAAAAAATATTATTATTATTATTTTTATATGTTTTTTTTTTTTAAAATTTCCCCACCCTACCTTTTTGCATTGGGAGTAATTGTGGGTCTCACTATTTTTGCCTTTTAGTTCTATTTCAAATAATTTAAGTGTGTTTGGATTGGGTGGAACTAATTAAAACTTGGGCCAGCCAATTTGAATAGCTTAAAAGGTTCCTGAGTGAAGATTTTTCTTCCCGCCCATTTCATTTAGTTAAAGGGTCTTCGACTTTGATAGAGAAAAGCCACACCTTCTAAACTTGATTCGTTTGGTGAGGGAGTTTTGGACATTTGGACCCAAATTCAAGAGTCAAGTGATTATTTGCTTACAAGTCCATTCGGTGTAGTGTGGGCTTCTCATTAAAAAAGGATGCTCATGGGCATCAATTTAACCAAAAAAGTCATTGATAGAGAAAAGCCACACCTTCTAAACTTGATTCGTTTGGTGAGGGAGTTTTGGACATTTGGACCCAAATTCAAGAGTCAAGTGATTATTTGCTTACAAGTCCATTCGGTGTAGTGTGGGCTTCTCATTAAAAAAGGATGCTCATGGGCATCAATTTAACCAAAAAAGTCAGGAGTCATGTAAGAGTTCAATAATATGTCAAAGTTCCATAATAAAAAACATTGCATCCAAGTTCATATCAAAAACTAAAAGACATTACAGATTAAGGGAATAAAAAACCAAAATGATTACGTGGCATATCAAAATATCCTTGATGACAAAATCCAAGTCCAACCATCCAGAGAAGCCTACTGGGTCACCACACCTGACTCTGCATTGCAAATAACAAAACCAACAACCCAGAATCTCTCTTAAACCATTATATCAACAAAAATATTCAATAAAAAAAAAAAAAACCTTGTACCAATTTAAAGATTTAAGGAGGACCATTGAAAATTCCTAAAACATTAAGCACTCAGAAAAAACAAAAAGCTCTACTTTTATTTAAAAGTAATTATTAATTTGACGAATCAATTTTTTTTAAAATCATTTCCTGGTGTTTATGCAGTTTCAGAATCACTGTGACAAAGTTTGGAATTATTGAATAAAAAACTGTGTCTAAAGTAATTTGTAAATATTGACTTATGATAACAGTGATACAGAATAGATCAAACCCAAGACATCATAAGAAAAAACATGAAAACAAATAGAAGCTAGTTTGAAACATAAAAACCTAGATTTACAACAGGAACAGATCGAACAACTAGATTAGAATATTAAAAAAAAAAAAAGAGATCTGAATAAGATAGAAATGAAGAAATATGAAATAAAGACTGAAATGGAAATTGGAACTGAGCTTAATCACCATCGGAAATGAAAGGAAAGTAGTCTCTCACCTGTGCGTATAGAAGCTTCTGTAGATCTGTATCTGTAGTGTAGTGTAGATGAAAGAGGAGTGGTTGGAGTTTTGAGGAGAAGAAGAAGAGTCAGAGATTGAGTAAAGATTGACGACGAAAACGAAGAGACACGAGCTTGAGATTGAGATTTGAGAGAGGCGTGAGGTTTGGTGACTGGTTCTGAGGGGAAGACCAAATATCTAAGCTTATATACCTAGGTTATAAGGGTAAAATGGTAAAATTAACTTTATAAGCTAATTGGGTCAAACAGGTTAAACATGTTGAACACGAACATGACCCGTTTAATAGGTCAGCCGCGTGAACCCGAATATGACCCAAACCCGTTTAACCTCAACCTATGACCTGTTTATAAACGGGTTAGTCGTGTTGGGTTTGCGGGTCGTGTCAGATTTTGCTACTCCTAATTGGAATATGCAATTTTCAACCCCATCATTGCTGCCAAACCAGATTTAATGTGTGGCCTAGCTTTCTTGTGGAAAAGAATATTAGACTTGACGTACGTAATTTATCTTTTGCTCTGACCAAGCTGCTTAAGTTTTGAACTTTTAAAGTACTCATGACTCTTGAACAAGAACCAATTAGAAATACAAGAATTGAAAAATTCATTTTACAATCTCGACCCACCATGCCCAGAATCCTATTATTAGCATATCCTTCATACCAAATCCATAGCCAACCCAAATCTAATTAAACAGCTCAAACAAAACTACAAACCCAATAAGCCCGCTATTCAAATAGCCCAGCCAAGTCATAGACCCACCTAGTAGTACCCTGTACTCAAGCCCATGCCCAATTTCTTGACCCAACCATGAACAAAACCCAGCACCTTAAACCCATGCCTAAGAAATAAAATTTCAATCCACAATTTTAAATTTTCATAATCTGAATTTATGTTATCATTTAATATTTATATTTAAAATAGCTTAGATATTTCAACAACAAAAATTTCTTGAGAGAATGAATGAAGCAACCCCAAACCTTACTTCCTTTTAAACGAATATTGAGAGGGTGTTTGGATTGGGTTGTTTTGATATGAGAAGTAGGATATTCAAATGAGGTACCTGGCCTACCTAGATCCTATTATATCCTTATTACATCATAAACTAAACTAGGGCTTTGTCTAGTTTGGCTTGCTTTTCATTGAATGGTATACCAAACCTGATTTTTATTTTTTTTAATCAACAACTATATATAAACAGGCACTCCAGTTATATTTTTTAGTACTCACAGAGGTAGGACATAACCCTCAATAGTCAATCCTCAATGCCAGCTACCCCTACCATTTTCCTAATTTAATTTCATAATGTTCCAAATTCTATGTAAGTTTTGAGAAAATTATATTTGATACAGATAATATTAAATAAAATGGTGAGGTCAAAATTTTCTCCAAATTCCTAAGTTGGTCTTTGACTAGTGTTGTTGTGATTGAAATTTTGTATAGAGTAAGCAAGCAGCCAATATAAGCAAGAAGTAGTAATTAATTGTCAAAGGCCAAGACTCATGTTTGGGTTTTGGGATTCGCTTATTTTACTGAAACGGAAAACTCTTTGCTAAATGTACTGTAGATAAAGATAAAAAGTTAACTGAAATAGTATAGTGGGACTCATGAATAATACCAAAAAGTGCAATAGGATCTACAAATAGTAGCAAAAATAAGCTAAATAATAAAATAAATTGGCAAAATTAATCATGTCAAACGGACACTCATTTCTAAATTCATATTCCCAATTCCCAAGTCACCTCATTTATAATTATAGATGCTTGCATAGTTTTTAAACCTTTTTGGCAGGACACTGTTGGATGCTACTGTACCTTTCCTCAACTACAAGCTAGTTTCGACGCTTGCCTCTGCCTCTAATTGCACGCCTGCGCAAAGCAGCAGCGGCAGCAGCAGCAGCGGCGGCGGCAGCAGCAGCGGCGGCAGCGGCAGCAGCGGCAACAGCAGCAGCGGCGGCAGCAGCAGCGGCAGCAACACGACCTCCTCTGGTCTGCAAACAAGTTTCACGTGTTATAATCTTGTGTATACTTTGAATGTGTTATTAGAAATATGCTAGTGTTGTAACAAATTGAGTGTGGATCCGTTTAATTTTTACAGTGTTGCAAAAAGGCATGCAATAAATATGCATATTTAACTGAAAAGGAAACTCATCATCAAAGGCATATACTACAACAACCACTATGATGCAAATTTGAAACCCTAACCCCAAATATGTTTGATGCCTCATATATTTCATACATAATTTGTCAATTCAAAGTGAAAGATGTACAACAGAAAAATCACATCATGTCTCTATGTGTGTATAGTATATATTTTATAAGTTTTTATTGTGTTATCCATTGTGATTGAGATTTCAATTAACTTGTTTAAACACTAAATTAACTTAGAAAAATCAGTAGTAAGTCATTGTAGGGGTCTAAACCTAATCAACACCATCGAAGTTTCAAGAGGTCAGATTTGTTCAGGTTTGGATGATTCTCCATTAGATACACAAAGAGGTGTTAGCTAAGATACAAGGCTCTTGGCCTTAACTAGGTACTCAGTTTGTATATGCTCTGAAGATTCAAAACTCTACTTTCCATTAAAACATTACTTACTGAAATATCATTTATGGTACAAAAAATATGAGCAATATATGATCAACTTTTGACATGAATCAAACGGTTTTTACCACTTTTCCTTAAATTCTCACAAGGGTTTTTGTTCTTTTACTTACCCTCATGTGGCACCTGTTCTGATGCTCCTGAAGTTCAGATCTACCTTGGACGAGAGCTTCGCAGTACCTGCACGGACGGAGAGGCTTGTTTTCCAAGTCGCGCTTCTTTCCCTTAAGAGCGTACACCGGCGGCTTCTTTTGACCCTTAGTCATTGCCTTCTCCAAACCCTTGAAATCGTTCTCTACCAAAAGAAATTTTTTGAAATGGGGAAATGGGCCAGTATAGGGTGGGTTTGTTTCTTTATAAATCTGATTTGAGCAAGACCAAAAAAAAAAAAAAAAAAAAAAAAGCCACTTTTTTTTTTTTTTTGAGAAACAGTATATATATAATCTAATAACGCAAATGATTCATAACTTTTGATGTTATATGTTTTGATTATAATGCACATTAAAAATGGTGCTAATAATGAGTGCCCAATAAAAATAATATTACTCCAAATTAAACACGATAATTTAACAAAGTAAAGGAAAATATTGAAAAAATTTGCATTGCTAAGCTATCTTTTCTTAATTTGGCAAAAATATTGTTATACTTTGATTATGTTTATCTCTTTTTACTTTTACCTAATTCCCACGCAAAAAAAAAAAAAAAACGTCGTCTAGGCAGATTGGAAATATCGGGTGTGTTTGGTTATCGCTTATTTGCTGAAAACATGTAGTAAAATAATTTTTAAATGTGTGAATAGTGCTGTGAAACCCAAATTTATGGTGAAATTTGTGTTTAGATGACTTTTTTGGGTCTGTGAACAATGCTGTAAAACTCACATTTTTTCAACAAAACGCACAAATGCAAAGAGGAAACGCTTCCCAAACACATATCGTATTATCTTTAGACAAAAAGTTAAAAGAAAAAAAAAGCGGTTGTTGTCTATTTAGAACAAAATGGTGTCGTTAAAGGAATTTAGTTCAATTAAAAAGTCAATTCTACTTGCACCACAATCTACTAGAAACTTTGACCTCACTCTCTCTCTCTCTCTCTCTCTCTCTCTCTCTCTCTCCTCCCCTAATCCAAACTCTCACTCTCTCTATTTATCTCTCTCTACAATCTTAGGGTTTCAGACTCGACCAAAGCTCAGCCATGGAGTTGCAAACTGGCATGGGATTATCTAGATCCTCATCCTTGTCCCTCTCTCTTCGTATTTGAAAAAACTGTGTGTGTGTGATGTTTTGCCTTTTGTTTTTGCAATTGCCTCTTAATACCCAAAAAAAAAAAAAAAAGATTCATTGAAATCATATTTTTAAAACTCAATTTTAGTTAAAATTTTAATATTATTTTGCAATTTCAATTGAATGTCACCAAAAAAAGAAAAAAAAAAAAGAATTCTGAGTATACATTAAAGAATTTGTAACAAGATTATCAAAATCATATTTTCAAAACTTGATTTTAGTTAAAAATTTATATTTAATTGAATGTCACAAAAAAATGTATACTGAGTGTGCATTAAAGAATGTGTAATAAGATTATAGCTTTTATAATATGTTTTAATGTGTTTTGGGCAATCTTGGTATAGAAGACAAAACTTGAATTACTTTCTCAAAAAAAAAAAAAAAAAAAAAGACGAAATTTGAATTTGAAGGTCACAATCTTTCTTCTTCTTCTTTTTTTTTTTCTTTTTTTTCTTTGTTTATAACAATCAAGAACTTCGTTTATAAAAGTCTACATGTAAGATATTAAATATTCTTTGGTCAAGTTTATTCAAAGCATTTAAAATCCATAACATGGGAGGACTAATGTTAAGATGCCAAGTCTAATAAAAAAAAAAAGACGATAATATCCGAAACGTACATTCACGAAACGCTAGATGTGACATCAATCGAAGATGACTGAGCAAAGATCGTGGGTGCTCTGCATAAAGAACAATGATTGCACAAAAGAGTGGTGAAATTCAAGTTTGAGCAACTGAAAATAAAATGAGTTAAGTGTTTTAAGAACAAGAAGAGAGGATTAAATTGTTTCCATCCCTAGCTAAGACTGAGGTTGTCTGAATTTGAGCTAACATCACGTTACAAACATGATCAAATACTACATGATCGAAGGCCCATTTAATATGAGGCATTTCAGCTGTGAACCTGTATTGTAAATGCCATGCAAGTATCAACTCTTGAGGGAAGATGTTGAGCAAGTTGCTTTGTTAGATCTCTGACAAATAGCCCTCATAGTCACTTCTGAGAGAGGTAGGATATGTTAAAGAATCTCCAACAGGCCTAAGTTCTAGAGAAAAGAGGAAGAATAGTTAAAAAAAAAAAAATACCTGGCATGCCTGGCAAACATTAATGTCGTCATCATGAAGATGTAGAACCAATCAAGGGATGGCAGCATGTACCTAAGAATGGTGAAGGTGAAAAAAAATGCGAAATCTGAAGTTTATATCCACCATGCACCACAAATGATTGACCCCAAGGTAAGAAAGTGTAGAAAAATCAAAACATAGCATGTTCTTTGTAATTCAAAATATGATCAATGAGGAAAATGTCAAAAACATGCCCAGCAAGTAAAGGTAATAACGATAGAAACTCATAATAGTGATTATTTTTTAATTTTTTTTCTATTTTTATAATACCCTGTGCAGACATGTTTTATGCTCAAACCAATCAGTTCATTAAGCTCTAGTTCAAATGGCCTTTCCTATCTATATAAGAACAGGGTGGTAGGAGAAGTCTTACCAAGAACCAAAATAACGATCTATTTCAGTTAATATGCCAAAGAGTAGAGGAACACACCTGAAGATTGCGCAGCCGACAGAAAGGTTAAGCAAAATGGGTTCCACAGCTGCTTCATTGGGTGATGACTCAAGTATCTAAGACAAGTCAAAAAAAAGTGCAAAACAAATTAATCAAGATTACAGTGTACAAGATAAATAAACATGTAATCACCGAAATTAATTTATGAAACAATCACAAAGAAGGGAATTCACCATGAGTAAGCGTGAAACTGCAGTTATCCCAACGGATAACTGCAGTTATCACAATCATGGGTCTTCTCCACACAAATGCAGCTAAAGGGTTTGGTGAGGTACAATCAATGTGGTGGCAGCTACTATCCCTCCAATCACGTCAGGGCTAAGCCCCTCTTTGAAGCTCTTCCTTTACAATGTGGCTCCTCTCTAGTAATGTGCCCTTGACGTGGCAAGTCTTCTGGGAGTTGCAGCAACCAAGACAGCACTGTTCAGAGGTTTTCTCCACACAAACGCAGCCAGAGGGTTTGGTGAGGTGCATTCAATGTAGTGGTAGTTACCATCCCTCCAATCACGTCAGGACTAACCCCCTCTCTGAAACTCTTCCTCTACAGTGTGGCCTCTCACTGGTAATATGCCCTTGACGTGGCAATGGCTCGCCTCTCTGGCTTTACCGTCCGAGTGTATGGGCTCCTTGGAACTGTACTGGCCTCTGTGGTCTTGGGTATGGCACATGGCATTATCACCATATTAAATTTATGTACCCCACATTAGTTATGCAAAGTTTCTCATTAGATTTCTATATTGTATATAATTTTGAAAATCATTATTGAATACTACATATACAACATCAATTCACAATTATTATGCATGAAATCCTACTTAATACAACACAAATAAAAAAGAATATATTAGTCCAACAATATCTCCTAAATTGAATAAGGATAGGTGCATGAGATCGTTCAGCTCAATTATAGTTTTTTTTTTTTTTAAAGTTCAAGATGTTCGCATACAAAATATCTTAATAGAAATAACATAAAAATATGCTCATTAGTTTAGGGAAAAAATAACAAAGTTAATCTAAACAGTTTAATTTTTATGGAAAGCTAACAAAAGAAAAATCTAATTTTGATTCTAATTGAATTTTTTTTCTAAACTTTAGTTCAATATATATATATATATATATAACCTAGTTAGTGATGGACCGTATAAAGGCATGGTATATTATATAAATAACTTATAAATTTGAATTATTTTTAGTTTAAAAATGGCTCATAAATATAAAATCATTCAAACTCTTTTTTCTCTAATTATATATATATATATATGAGAGAGAGAGAGAGAGAGAGAGAGAGAGAGAGAGAGAGAGAGAGAGAGAGAGAGAGAGAGAGAGAGAGAGAGGATGATTAGGTTTTTTTTTTAAAATTTTTTTTTATGGTTTATTTATGTTGGACTTCTCGTTTCGTATACTAAATTAACTCACTTGACATAAAATTAAAAAAATTTAGGTTAGATGGGACAAGTGGGGCAAAATTAAACTTTAATTCAAATTCATTTTTTACATTGAACTAACTCACTTGGTACAAAAATTTAAAAGCTTAGATTAGATGGGACACTTGGCAAAAATTAGACTATAATTGAATTCCAATTTGAAATTTAATTGTCTGAATATATATATATATATATATATAAAACGTTGAAACTTAAAACCAATAGGCTGCAAAGTTCACATAAAAAATAAAAATAAAAGTTGCAAAGTTCCATGTACGAAAGCAAATTGTTTACGGTAAAATAAATAAATAAATAAATTAAAAAAAAAAACTAAACAAGAGATATAACCAATGCGTAGTAAAACTAAACTATATTTTTTGTGAAGTTCTTTCCATCTAGAACAAGCTTCTTTGAAAGTCGTCAACCTCTATAATTCATCTCACCATTTAAAACCCTTTATCCAAATCTATGTAACTGGGTTTAATCCAAGTGCATTTGGTTGGTTCTCTTCTGAAAGATATACTTTTACTAGAATAATCACTAAAACAGGAGTGATACTTCTTAGTTTTGAGAGAGTA
This sequence comes from Quercus suber, assembly GCF_002906115.3. Classification (NCBI taxonomy): domain Eukaryota; kingdom Viridiplantae; phylum Streptophyta; class Magnoliopsida; order Fagales; family Fagaceae; genus Quercus; species Quercus suber. The sequence goes on from NW_027069637.1 coordinate 874,831, forward strand.
GAATATGTTACTGTTGTCCACAACAGTAAATCTTATTACTCATACCTTTTTCCATAACCAATTCTGAAAAGGAACCAAAGGAACTAACATATAGCATTTTATTTCCAATATTTGTCACTTTATGCCATTTCATCATTGTTCCAATCAAGGAGAGATTCAATGAGTAAATTTGAATACTTGGCTCGATTTGATTAAGCTCAAACACTGCAAAAAGCTTCACATCACTTTCCAACAAATAACTATTGCACGAATCATCTAAGTGTTCCGGAGGACTAAAAGAGGAAAGATATTTCCATCGTCATTTGTACTGATTAGGATGACTCAAGTATTCATGTGGATCAAAAATACTCCCATTTCAGCTGGGAGACCATCCTCTCGTAGACCCAACTAGTAGCAGCGACCTTTATATAATAGGGAATTGCCATTACCAATAGGGCAAAAATACTCTGTAAACTCACACAAAGTCCAAGCCACTTCACCATGCCTAATGGTGCCAAATTTGGATCCATAAAATATGATTCCATTAACAAAACAGTCAGCAGAAGTTTGGGGAGACGAAAAACTCAATGATTCAAATATTTCTAATAAGGATAACTTGGAAGCTCTATTTTAATCCTATCAAAGCAATGGAAAAAAAAAAAAAGGCACTGCCATCTATTTTAGATAAGAGAAGCCAACTATACTTTGAATAACGGATAAATGCATCCCACAACTCTGGAATATCCATTTGATAATAGCCATTACCATGCATTGGATGAAAGAATGTGCATTAGTGTTCAACCAATTGCATCAAACATGAAGAGTGAGAATATGGGGGATCCAATAATGGTCGAAGTGGACTCATAGCACTACTTAATCACCATGATTTGCAAATGGCACGAAAAGTACTCTAGTCTTTGAGAATGAGGTGTGGTGAAAATTGACAAAGAAGGTGAAATGGAAGCTCAGACCATGATCTGTCTCGCTCTTTTTCCTTCTCTTTCTCTTCCTCTTGCTTGAAAGATTGAACAATATTTTCAATCATATATTTGGAAGATATATCATTGTCACCTCCTTTAATACTTCTGTTGAGGACCTTGATGAGTTACTGTATTGAATATTATGGTATGGAGCAGAAGGCTATATCATTTTTTACAGCAAAAAAGGGAATCAAACAGAACTAAATCTATTTTACAAAGTCTTTTGATAGGTCGATTTATGTTTTTGATCTAGAAGATCATAGTATTTCAAAGTCATTATCTTGGCCCATAGCAAACAAATATAAGTCACGACTTGATTGGTTTGTGGTTCCTAATACAAAGCCATGGGATCAATGTTATATTTTGTTTATTTCATTATTATTTAAAACTTTTTTTTCTTTTTTTGTTTCTTTTAAGTCATTGATGTTGCAAGAATATTGATTAAATTATCAAAATCATTCAGTGTGCGATTGGGAAGCGCATTTGCGCTTCCCAGACGCACGTTTTGCGTTTCAGCTCTTTTTTTTTTTTTTTTGAGCCGAAAGTTTTGATTTTTTTGTGAATAGTGCACGGTGTGTACTGTTTATGGACCCACAAATTTTATTTTCAACAACTTTTTCATTAAAAATGGGTCTCACGGTACCATTCACACATTTAAAAATTATTTTGCTACAATGTTTTTCAGTTTTCAGTTTTTAGTTTTTAGTTTTTAGCTGTATCCAAACGGACTCTCAGTCTTATAGAACAATATTATGCAACAAAAAAAAAATGTAATGACTTGGTATCTTATAATTTATGTGCTAAGTTATTTTCTTTTCCAGTAGAAATGGCAATAGTACAAAATTAGTTAGAGGACTTGATGTCGCGGAAGCCTAAAGAAATGAATACTCTCTTGATGGAACAGAAACTAAACTATTAACTTCTGGTAGTAAACCTCAAATCACGAGGGGTTTCCTTGAATTCAAGAAGGGCTATGTTTATTGATAATAGTATGATTTGCCTGCAGTACCCCTTCTTTTTTTAGGGGGTACGATACCCACTAATAGGCAACCTGTTATACCAGGTTATCAAATATTCATATTTTATGGTTCCATCTTCACATTATGCATTTTCAACATCACATGTGACAATTCTTTTGTCACATTTGATGGTTCTCTTATTTTTTTTTTCTCACATTTGACATTTCTATCCTCACATTGTGTCGTTCCAACATCACATGTAACAGTTTTTTTGTCACATTTGGTAGTTCCCTTATTTTTTCTCATATTTGACGGTTCTATCCTCACATTGTACAGTTTCAACATCACATTTAACAATACTTTGTCACATTTGGTTGTTCCTTTTTCTTTTTTTTTTCTCACATTTGATTGTTCCATCAATTGTGTAGTTTCAACATCACATTTTACAGTACTTTTGTCACAGTTGGTGGTTCCCTTTTTTTTTCCCCTCACATTTGACAATTGCATTCTCACATTGCGCCGTTCCAATATCACATATAACAGTTCTTTTGTCACATTTGATGGTTTCCTTTTTTTTTTTTCTTTTTTCCACATTTGACGGTTTCATGCTCACATTGTGCAATTCCAACATCACATATAACTATTCTTTTGTTACATTTGGTGGTTCCCTTATTTTTTCTCACATTTGATGGTTCCATTGTCATATTTGGCAGTACCAACATCACATTTGATAGTACTTTTCTCATATTTGATGGTTCCATTTTTTTTTTTTTTTTTTTTTTTTACATTTGACAATTTTATCTTCACATTTTGCAGTTCCCTAATTTTTTTCCTCACATTTGATGGTTCCATTGTCACATTCGGCAATACTAACATCACATTTGATAGTACTTTTGTCACATTTAGTGGTTCTTTTTTTTCCTCTCACATTTGACAATTTCATCGTCACATTGGGTAGTACCAATATCACATCTGACTGTATGCATACCCTAGGGTTTCCGTGGCATTTATTTTCCAAAAATAACTTATTTATTTCATACAAGAGTTATATTTTTCGTTAAAAACCTTCCTCAAGTCAATTTAAGTATGATCAGGCCCTAAATCAACCTTGAGCTTTAGAATTTCAATATCATTGGAGAACGGGGCTCGAGTCATAAAGGGTACAAAATGCGGTGTCTACAGTCACATTAGTCAATACCAACATCACATTCGACCATACTTATATCACATTCTGTGGAACCATTGTTATTATTATTATTATTTTTACATTTGATAGTTTCATTGTCACGTTGGGCAGTATCAATATTACATATGATCTTACTTTTGAGCAGTATTAATATCACATCTGACCATACTTTTGTCACATTTGGTGCTGCCCTAATTTGTTTTCACATTTGACAATTTCATCGTCACATTGGGCAGTACCAATATCACATCTAATAGTACTTTTGTCATATTCAGAGGTACCTTAAATTTTTTTTTCTCACATTTGACAGTTCCATCGTCACTTTGGGTAGTACCAACATCACATCTGACCATACTTTTGTCACATTTGGTGCTGCCCTAATTTGTTTTCACATTTGACAGTTTCATCGTCATATTGGGTAGTACCAATATCACATTTGATAGTACTTTTGTCATATTCAAAGGTACCTTAAATTTTTTTTCTCGCATTTGACAGTTCCATCGTCACTTTGGGTAGTACCAACATCACATTTGACTGTACTTTTGTCACATTCAATGATTGCCTTATTGTTTATTCACATTTGAAAGTTTTATCTTACATTAGACAGTACCAAAAATTTTGGGGAGCAACTTAAGATGCTACATGACCTAAACTAATATATATATATATATATATAAAAGAAACTTATTTGAAACTTCTCACTAGTGACCTTTCTCGATTCTCTCTCTCCAAGTATGTTTTTTGTTATTTTCTATTTTTATATCTTAATTTACGATTTATGTTAGTTTCTAAATTTTAAATTCAAATAAGTTGATTATATTCTTAATATTAAATTTCAAATTATTACTTATGGGTATTAAGTTGTGTTATATTCTTTTAAAAAATTGTGTCATGCATACATGTGTATAATTAAATTAAAAATCTATTTTTCTAAATAGTAAAATTTTAATTCAACTATTTCTTATTTTTATTTTTGTTGTTAGTATTCTTGAGAAAGTAATTGTTGAAAAAGGTTGTTAGTGTTCTTAACTAGTTTATTTATTTTTCTGTTGAAAAATATTTAATAGTTAATTGGATTTTTTTAATTAAAAAATTCTATAGAAAAATTAAAAATTTGTACACAACAACATTTAATAAAAATGGAGAGACCTTAATAATTAAATAAACTTGAAATATAGGTGACTCAAATGAACAAAAATAAAATTAAAGGTCTTAAATAAATTTTGGTAAAATATAAAAGTTGCAATTTGCATTTTTAGCAAAAGAAATAAATGAAATGTTGACATGTTTAAGTTTTACTGGCCAAATCAGTGCTTAGATGGATAAAAAAAAAAAAAAAGCACATCAGCTTCTAAAAATCTCTCTAATTTGTGTATGGCATACAGTTCGCCGTTTTGGAAGTAGGGCCACCGTGACCTCCACTGAAAAATGCAGTACGACCACTCAAAACCCCTCCTTTCTCTTTTCTTTTTCTTGGCTCTTGCCCAACTCTAATCTTTCTTGCTCTATGATTGTCTTCCCCCCCCCCCCCCTCTTTTCATAGATACAATACACACAGTGATAGAAAAGTTGTTAGATCTAGAAGTTCTGGGTGGGTTTTGAAAATATACTACAGGGTGAGATTGCTTAGTGGTTGCAAGGTCCACAATAGTGTGATTTGGCCTTAGGATCGTTTGTTGTGGACAATTTTTGTCTTCTATATGCAGGTTATCAAAACTCAAGACCCACGGCGAAAATAGGATGGTCTGTCTGTGCACGCTTCTAAAACCAGATTAGATTAGAGAACAAACCCAAACTGATTTTTCTCTCTTTTTTTTTTTTTTTTGGTTTTTATACCTGACCTGCTAAACCTGTAACCGGTATAGCACTAACATTAAATAAACTGTCAATATCAAAACACTTAAAATCTACAGTTAAGATCTAAGGTGGGTAAAAAAAACTGAGGGTAGCGTAGAAGGACCTTTATAAAACATATAAGTACTAAGAAAAACGTCTAAAACCCTAATTCACATTAATTACACAATTAAGTGACAAATTACTGAAATTTATCAAAAATGAATATTTTGAGTTTAATACAGAATCATAAACTACTGATTCTAAGGGTTGTCTCAAAATAAGAGGGACCTTATTCTGATTTTTGAGCAAAAAGTTATTAAGGAAACAAAAATTACTATAAACGGCAAATTAGGGTACCTTGTGGCAATGCCATAATTATTGCTCAGAAGGACGTTTCACTTCAGCCTAATAAATTTAATGCAATTCCAACTTTGTCACTCAAATGATTTCCGTCCTTTTGTCTTGCGCGATTTTAGCCGTACTTGGAACTCCAGAAAAGCCATGGCGGTTTGTTCTATATTAGTGGCAAAATATGCATAGAACTCAACATTGCTAATATCAAGTTCCATCTATAACTCAATTTTGTTAAAATCAAATTTAAAAAACATGAACATTTTGCTAAATAGTTTCAAAATATGGGCATTTTACTGCATAGTTTGTAAATTAGGAACAAATGCCCATTTTCTCATTCTAGAATGTTATATAGTTACCCAAATCCCTCTGTCAAAGCAAACTGGCCTTTAATTGGGTTGTGAAACATGAAGCCTCAAAGCAAATGCATATTCATTTTTAATTTGCTAATTTCCTCTTACTAATTTTCTACTAATGCCATTTCTATTGGAAAAGAAAATGACCTAGCACATAAATTATAAGATATTAAATTATTACATTTTTTTTTCTTGAATAATATTGTTTTATAAGACTGAATGATTTTGATCATTTAATTTATATTCTTGCAACTACAATGACTTAAAGAAACAAAAATAGGANAGTACCAATTCAACTAATTTTCTTAATCACATCCTCATGTAACATATTTAAATCACTCACCAAAAGCCAAATCATAATTACAAAAAATGGTGTGGCTCAGTAAAAATCTCAACTAGAAAACAATTCAAATGAAAGGAAACAAACCACCATCTAGTTTGATTATCAAAACCCATTACCAAACAACATCAAAGAATGAACAAATTGACTATTAGTATTTTGTAACTCTTAGATACTGAAGAAGGGTTTGATAAATTAGGGGCCGGTGGCTTTTTCTCCTTGGGTTTAGTGACTTTAGTCCCTGGCCAAAGTAGGTAAAGTTGAAACTTCAATCTCCCTGAGTTTTTCTTCCCTCAAACATTGCAAACCGCAAACTCAGTATCCCAAATAAAATTTTGAAAAAAAATATTGAAAGAAAGAAAAAGAGAGAGAGAGAGTTGGCAATAAATATTTATGTACAGATACTAAGAAAGGAGCTTTTGTCCATGAACTCATAGAGGAATCATTGATCCATCAATATATAATTTTCAAAAGAAACATGTACGTGTAGTGTGCGTTTAATTGAAAGGGGAAGTGAAAGAGTTTTTTGTTTTTCTTTTTGCTAGAAGAAATGAAGAGTTAAGAGACAGAGAAAGAATTGAAGAGTTAAGAAAGAAAATCAATGAAATTTAAAAAATTTAAGATGGGTTTGATCTCAACGGAAATTACTTGGAAATTACATTATTATTGTAAAGTTGTAATAGTGCAAAACTTGGTCTCACGTTGCCAGGTGCTTATCCACATTGTGCATTTAAATTTGAACGGGGAAGTGAAAGTTTTTTTTTTTTTTTTTTTTGTCTGGAAGAAGTGAAGAGTCTTTGTTTTTTGTAATGGAAAGAAGTGAAGAGTTAGGAGAGAGGAAGAAGTGAATTGATTTTTGATGAAACAATAAGTGCTAAACATAAAAGCTACATTGTTTTAATTTTTGAGGTTGGAAAACATCATTTCATAATAAAGAGGATTGCAAAGAACTCATATAGAGTGCCACATGGCAGAATTTCATGCATTCTCGCATGAGATCTATGCTTATATATATATATATTGATTTATGTTTTGTGTTAGTTTCTAAATTTTAAATTTCAAATAAGTTTGATTATATTCTTAATGTTAAATTTCAAATTATTATTTATGGGTATTAAGTTGTGTTATATTCTTTAAAAAAATTGTGTCATGCATATATGTGCATAATTAAATTAAAAATCTATTTTTCTAAATTGTAAAATTTTAATTCAACTATTTCTTATTTTTATTTTTGTTGTTAGTGTTCTTGAGAAAGTAATTGTTGAAAAAGGTTGTTAGTGTTCTTAACTGGTTTATTTATTTATTTATTTTTTTCTGTTCAAAAATATTTAATAGTTAATTGGATTTTTTTAATTTAAAAAATTCTATAGAAAAATTAAAAATTTGTACACAACAACATTTAATAAAAATGGAGAGACCTTAATAATTAAATAAACTTGAAATATAGGTGACTTAAATGAATAAAAATAAAATTAAAGGTCTTAAATAAATTTTGGTCAAATATAAACAGTGCAATTTGCATTTTTTACCAAAAAAATAAATGAAATGTTGACGTGTTTAAGTTTTACTGGCCAAATCAGCGCTTAGATGGATAAAAAAAAAACACATTAGCTTTTAAAAATCTCTCTAATTTGTATATGGCGTACAACGTACAGTTCACTATTTTGGAAGTAGGGCCACCATGACCTCCGTTGCAAAATGCAATACGGCCACTCAAAACCCCTCCTTTCTCTTTTCTTTTTCTTGGCTCTTGCCCAACTCTTTCTTGCTCTATGATTGTCTCTCTCCCCCCCCCCCCCCCCCCCCCCCCTTCTTTTATAGATACAATACACATAGTGATAGAAAAGTTGTTAGATCTAGAATGGCACAGATGTAGAAGTTCTTGGTGGAAGGTCCTCAATAGCATGATTTGGCCTGAGGATTGCTAGTTATTGGAAATTTTTGTCTTCTATGTGGAGGTTATCAAAACTCAAGACCCACAGCGAAAATAGGATGGTCGGTCTGTGCATGCTTCTAAAACCAGATTAGAGAACAAACCCAAACTAATTTTTCTCTTCATTTTTTTACGGTTTTTATACTTGACCTGCTAAACCTGTAACTAGTATAGCACTAACATTAAATAAACAGTCAATATCAAAACACTTAAAATCTACGGTTAAGATCTAAGGTGGTTACCGTACCTACCAAAAAAACTGAGGGAAGCGTATATAAATGAGAAGATGTATTGCCAAACGGCACCATCAGCCTTACCCTAGTGAGTTTCTTGGCAAAATTTGCCAAATAGTAGCTTTTCAGAAAAGTTTTTGGTGAAAAATCTTGGAACTCGAGTTTCATAGACTCGAGTTCCACTTTTTTTTTTTTTTTAATAAATAGTCTAACTTACTAAAATGTTTTATTTGCATGCTTTTTTGCTAGTTTTTTTTTTTTTTTTTTTTTCCAAAAAGACCTATTCTGAAAATTTTTCCTGAGTTTCTTCATTCGGAAAAAAAAAAAAAAAAATTCATCTCTTGTTTCTGTTTGCCTTCTCCTCTAGAACCAGGATGATCCGCAGATGTAGACCACTGCTTGTATCTTGGAGATGCAAGAATCCGTTACCGAGGCCCACTAGGTTGGTAAGACCAATGGAGGAAAATTTCCCCTTCATGCTCCCTATCAACATTCGCTGCAACTCCTGCTCCCAATATATTTACCAAGTCACTGATCTCTTTGTCTCGCAAGGAGGAGGTCCTTGATGAGGTCCAAACTCTTTTCTTCATGCAAGATTTGAATATCCTATATTTAGTGAACTGAATTTTTAATGGATGGTTTCTCATTGCAGAAGTATCCAGACTTTGAAAGCTGCCAGGTATGCCTCAAATGTAGAAATTGCCCTGCTAAGATTTGGATTAGGTCAAACCCAGCAAATAGAGACTATGCTGTTGTGTCTGGCGCAACCAAAAAGCGTTAGGTAAAAATTTAGATTCCCTCCCTAATCTTGATATCACAATGGATTAATTTTGATTTCGTCAGTAAATTAAAATTATTCCTTTTACCAGGTTGCAGTGTCGAAAAAATGGAAAAGGGAAGCTGAAGAGTGAAGAGGGTGGAGAAGCACTGAAATTTTGGAGAAGACAACCTTGGGTTCTAAAAGAGAGATTGCTGCGCTGGATGAGATGAAACCCGTGGAGGTACTTTGCTATATATAATATAACTGAGCTCCTAGCATTCTACAACTCATCATTTGGTTATTCAACCTCAGTTTCAGCTGAGCCTCCACCACTCTTTTCATAAAGTTGTTTTATAACTGGAATGCATACTTCTTCAACCTCTGTCAATTTCTCATCAAAATCTTCCTTCTCTGCATTCTAGTTATTGTCCAACCATTCAAGGGCTTCTTTCAATCTTCTCCTCATCGTCCAAATCAATCTTATCTGCCAACTTGCCCCTGTCACCAATGGTGCTCCTCATGTTGTAGATGTAAGTCTTCAACTTGTTCCTGGCATCAATTCTCTACTTCGCCTTCTTATCCTCTTCTGCAAACTGCTTGGCCTCCTTCACCATCCTCTCAATTTCTTTTCCTCTTCTGACTTCTTAGCAGCCTTGTTTTCTGCTTACACATGTAAGATACCATTGGCCAACCTCAAAGGTAACCTCAATTTGGTGGACTCCCCTGCAATAAGAATCAGAACATTTGTCCGAAACCACAAGCTATAGGCTATAGTTATATAGGATATAAAAATCATTGCAATGCAGTAAAGTACTATCTCCTTAAAACTAGTGACAATACACAAATATTATAGTCCATTTTCTGTTTAGATTACCTTGGAGCAGGTGGAATGCCAGATAAATCAAACCTCCCAAGTCCACAACAATCCTTTTTCAAGCTTCTTTCACCTTTGAAGACCTGAAAATTTTCGAAGACACGTTAGTCTCAAAACACTACATGCAGCATGTTTATAATAGAGTAAGGTTTCTTCATTCTTGCATGGATTCATATGTTATACCTTGATGGACACTGTGGTTTGCTGGTAGACACCCTTGTTTTTGTTTGGCTCCTTGCCATCAAAGAAATGGCTACTTCTTCATGGAACGTCTTTTCCTCACACGTTTTTTAGTCATTGTGTGTCAGACTGTCAGTCAACAAATCCTTGCTACAATTTCATGACGAGACACAGACTATACCAGTTTCCTTATGGTAGCACCGTCACGAAACTACTGCAAGGTTTTGGTGACATTGACGCAATAGCTTAAAAACATTTGAGGAATGAGTGTTGTGAGCTTAGATGGGAAGAACCATGGAGAACCAATTTTATTTCCAAATTACTTCCTAAGCGAACACACATTCTGAAACTCACTATTTATATGGTAACTTGAATATATGGTAGTTAGAATTTTTGGAGAGAATTTATTTTAAAACTATTTTTTAAAGTAAAACATAGATGCTTCAAAGTAAAACATACATTCTGAAACTCACTATTTTTTAAATTGTTTTTTTTTTTAGATAATTTATTTTAAAACTATTTTTGGAAAACAAAAATTCCATTTTTGAATTTTATATCTAACCTCACTCAACATCATGGCACAACAAGCTCAATCTTACAATTCATTCCTTCAACTCATCTTTTTCAAGCAAAAAGACAACAAAAAAACACACGGGCAGAGCTACGAGCTACATGTTAGGATGGGGGGCCATGCCCCTCCAAAATTTTTGAAAATATTTTTATACTATATAGATATATTTAATATTTTAAAAATTGGCCTCCAAAAACAGGACCCCCCCTAAATATTTGAGTTAGTCTAATAATTTTCTTAAGAAAAATTGTCCAATTGGTCATAGTAGTTATAGAAAACTAGTCGCAGACCTATGCAATGCGTGGAAATATTATTAATGGTTATTTTGTGGTTAAACTTATTTATTTGAAAGAAAAAAATTATAACAAAAATTTGTTAAGGATCATTTTATGAATCGCCAAAAAAAAAATTCTTACCGAATAAGTCAGTAAACTACCATTAATAAAAATAACATAATTTATCAAATTATTCAAACAATTTTTTTTGAGGAAATCATTTAAATCAGCTACCAAATATATATACGACATACGCTAAAAATTTCATAATTAAATATAGTGTAGAGTAAATATGGCTTTTACAAAAACAATGAATTCAAATTGACATATTAAGAATAATAATAATAAGTAGAAAAATAAAAAAAGAAGATCAGAAACCTTAGTGTAAATTTTTGTGCAATTGAATATTTCTCTCTTGTTATGGTTTGTTCATGCGTGTGTGTGTGTGTATAGAGAGAGAGAGAGAGAGAGAGAGAGAGAGAGAGAGAATGTAATTATTATTTGAATGATTATTGTGATTTGCTGATAAAATTTAATAAAAAATAATAGAAACCTAAAATGTTTTTTTTTTATCCTAATAAAATAGAGGAGCCTAATATATTTTCATTTAAAGTAATTAAAACAATGGAGAATATACTCATAGAATGAATGATGGGCATTTATGAGAAAATGAGGTCTCTCCCCTGTGTGAAGTGAGGCCAGCGTATATAGGGCGTGGGTGAGAGGGAGGTGGTGGGGTCCCTCCAATGGTAATGAAATCCGAGTTCTTTGCATTAATCCAATTCCATAACAATATGACAATCACCCAATAATCAACAATCTCAAAATTAAAATTGGACACGCTAAAGGCCTGCTCAAGTATTATAAGGCACTAGTCACGGACCCGCGCGTTGCGCGTGATAAATTTTTTATTTTGATTTTGATTTTTTGATTTTTTTATGATTGTGTTATTATTTTGAATAATTTTCAATGTATTACTACTTAAGCCCTCTCAATAGCTGGGCTCCGATATTGAATTTTAAATTCAAATTATTTTGAATAATTTTCAATGTATCACTACTTAAGCCCTACCAACCATCATTTAACTGTCATTATAGCAAAAGATCATTTCAAATAACTGGTGGATAATATGAACACCCTACCAATAATATAAGGACTACTTTAGCAAAGCATTTCATTTTAGAGAGACCTAAAGAAATATTCCAGCTTGTGTGAACTTGCAATTTAATAGATAATCCACTATAATTTGGTAGAAACCAAAAGATAATATATAAATTATTCTAGCACAACAAAAGATAATATAATCTCAATGTTATAATAGCCATTTCATTAATTGAGAGTTGGACATACTTTACGAAACAATCTAGCTGTTGAACTTGAAATTTAACTGATAATCCGTAATCAACTGGTAGAAAATATGAACAACCTACACAACCAAATAAAAATATAAAGATTATTTTAGCAAAGCCTTTTCATTTTATTTATAATTAAAAGTTAGAAATATTTGAAAAAACAATCCAGTGTAAAAACATGTAAATTTACAGGTAACTTGTGAGCAACTGGTGGGTAAAATAGTAATCAAAACGGTGACAGGAACACCAAGACCTTTTTCTTTTCTTTTTTAACCTTTTGATAAATGAACACAAACACTCACATGCAAATACACACTCAAAACACTAAAAAAAAAATATAATATTTTATGTCATCTATGTGGACGACTAAATTTCTCGGTTCGAAATAAAGTCAAACAAGTAAAATAGTTGTACAAATGCGAATTTGTATTGATGAATGTGTGGTACAATTCTCTGTAATTACAAAAGAGTGATCCTCTGATTCGATCTCCTTGAAAGATTTGTTAATTGGATTTGTGGTAATGTGATTTTCACTTGAACACAAAGTATCCTTCAATTTGGTTGAAGGATGGATCGAAGATTGTTGAAACGGAATTACAATGAATCTCTGGCTATAAGCTTGTTAGAAATCCTTTGTTCTTCACGTTCTTCGTGTTCTTCGTGTGTTCTAAGTGATCTTGGTGCGTTCTTCGTCTTCGAAGGTTTGTGGTGGAAGTTCTTCGGGGCTTTAGAGGCTTGATCCGTATAGCTTCGCTGATTTATGATTTGTTAAGGTTTCTGGAGGCTTTTGAGCTTGATTTTAGTGAACTTTGAGATTTAGGAATATGATTTGGATGATTCCTCTTCGAATGTTCTTTGTATTCGAAGGTTTGTGGTAGAAGTTCTTCGGGGCTTTAGAGGCTTAGATCCGTAGAGCTTCGCTGATTTGTGGTTTGTGATGTTTCTGGAGGCTTTTGAGCTTGATTCCAGTGAACTTTGAGATCTAGGAATATGATTTGGATGATTCCTCTTTGAATGTTCTTCGTACTTGAAGGTTTGTGGTAGAAGTTCTTCAGGGCTTTAGAGGCTTAGATCCGTTGAGCTTCACCAATTTATGATTTGTGATGTTTTCGGACACTTTAGGCTTGATTCCCACAGACTTTTGGATCTAGGCGGATGATTTGGATGATTTTCCTTCGAATGTTCTTCGTATTCGAAGTTGAAGTTCTTGAAGTTCTTGGAGGCTTTAGAGCTTGGTTCCGGCAGCTTCTGGACTTCTGAGTGCTTCCAATGGCCTGGTCCTCCCTAAATGGCTTAGGAAGGCTTCTATTTATAGGAGTTTTGGGGTAGGTAAGCGACACGTGGCGGAGTCTGATTGGTGACACGTGGCAGAGCTTGATTGGTCCGCTTATGTCATCGCCTGCACATGCTGGAATGATTGTGTCATCGCTTACACGTGCGAAGCTGATTATGTCATCGCTTACATGTGCGATGATGCATGATTGGTTCTTGCATGACACTTGGCGAATTTCTATTGGCTTCTGAATAGTAATGGTAAAACCTAACAGCAGTATGTGGTGCTCTGTAATTGGCTGCATTTTGTGGTCTTGGTAGTGTGATGTGTCAGCTTATGATAGGTCAGGAATTTCCCTGTCTACAAATGCCCCCTCGAGACTCGTTCACACACACAGTTTCAGAGTGTGGTGTGGGAATGAGTTTCGAAAATAGACTTTTACTCTTGGCTCTTCAAATGAAGTAATTGAAGGTGGTGGAGCTTTTAGCAGGATGAGATAATTTCCGAGGAATAGACCCACCCATATGAAAGGCTTTGATGAGCCAAAAAGAGATCTGTGAGTATTTGAATGTACTTGCATGACCGAGCCTTCTTAGCAGAGGTTAAGTTGAAGTAACTTCAGAAGAGTGTTTTTGGATTGTTGGCGGCGATCACATGGTGTAGAAGATGGGGAAGCCGTGAGGATGGTGGCTGGGTACAGCATGCAGAGTCATGGGGCTAGCCTCGTGTTTTTAAGAACCGCTGGTGAAGTTATATCAGAAGAGTATACTTCGGATTACGGCGAGGCCATGTGGGAAAGTGATTGAGTGCACATGTGTCATCGTTTTACCCAGGTTGAGGTAATTTCAGAATCTTATGGATTCTGGAGATGATGGTGTTGGTGGTGAAGAAGACGGGATGAAGCAAAGCGAATGGGTGAAACATACGCCACCATGGTTCTGATCTTGTATGTCGGGAACCCTCTGGTGTAGGTGTTTCTAGGAGATACACCTTTGAAAATGGGATGGCTGTATGTTTGCATGGGTTCTGACAGTAGGTCATTGAATGTGCGTGCGTAATGGGACCATACTGACAGACGTTAAGTTGAAGTAATTTCAGAAAAGTTCATTCTGAAATACTTCAAGTTGAATTTAAGTTGGAGTAATTCAGAAAGTGTGTTTTGAGGTACCAGCAACGATGACCTTTGAGTCCCATAGTGGTGGGGACATGGAATAAGGCTCTGGTGACCATTTACCAGCCCCAAAGGCTGAACTCTGATGAGCTGGTGCCCCGGAGGTCGTTCCAAGTGTTGGATGAAAGACAATTTGTAGGATACCCCAACACTTTTTACCATCTTCACCTATTGACACTTGTTGGGAAAGCACAACAAAGTGGAAGATGGAGCTAACTTGTGATTCTGGTCTTAAAAACCAGCCAAGTTGCTGTTTGTTTCGAACCGCTGCTTCTGCTGGAAGGCCAAACAATTGGAAGAGACTACGGGAGACTTGAGATTAGAACCGGTGTCTCTGCTGGACTTGGATGTCCTGGCCAACCAAATTCACGGAAGCATGGAAGGTCGATGCAGGCCTTGTTATGAATAACTTTATGGACAAAGGTGATTGTTAGGTGGAGAAACAAAATTTGTTTGGATCTCAAAACTACAATGATGCTGTGAAGAGGGTTCTACCGAACCATGGGAGGGTTGATTTCAAACTGATTATGAAGTAATTTTGGTTGCTAAGTGTTGAGAATGATGAAGCCATAGTGAGAAATGGTTGTGAGAAGAAGGACTTGAAAATTTGAAAGAAGCAAATCTTCATTTCATGACTCAGTGTTTTTCTGGATGAGTTTTTTTTTAACCCGGCCCTTCTATTTATAGTGGAGAAATGAAGAATGGTAGGTTGGTAGTTGAGAATGGCGGATGGAAATTTTTGGTGAGACCGGTGGATGAGAATTTTTGGTGAGAATGGTATATTCCCGACTGGTAGGCACCGAACGGTAGGTGGGAATGTTTGGCACCGAAAGGGGAATGGTAGTTGGACGGGTGACCCGATGTAATTTCAAATTCAAGACACATTTGTGAGAGTTCATCTGTACTTTGAAAGAGAAGCTTTGATGAAGTCTGGAGAATAACCTTGAGAGGGTCCAAACCAAGTGGATGAATCTCAAATTTTGATATTGAGAGCTTTAGTTTTGGACATTGTCAGTACTTCGGAGATGTGAGTCAGATTGGTGATTTCCAAGTGGAACAATCATG
>NW_027069637.1:893265-1060926 GCF_002906115.3 Quercus suber
TTTTTTTTTGTTTTTTGTTTTTTTTTTTTTTTTATAATTTGATAATTTTTTTTTAGTGCGTGACTGAACTCAGCAAAAAATACTAAGTTGCCTACGTACCCTCGAGAGGGATCAAGTCATTACGTAGTTCAAATGTTTTTTTTTTTTTTTTTGCACAAAAAAGGGGGGCTCAGTGTGCAATAGTAGGTATCACCACTAATCGAACCCGAGACCTCTCAAGGGCGACTTGGGCATCTAACTACTACACCACACTAGCAATTGGTGACATAGAGTGGGCTTAATTTCTCTTTATTGGTACGCTTTCAGAAGTAATGGGAAGACATCATGTACTCTTGCAGCATTACAGTGGGCAATTTTAACTCTTACCAAGGAGCAATCCTCGACTTTCAAGCATAGAAGCGTTTGAGGAACTTCCTATTGATGGGGCCGATCCTTACACCATCATTATCAATCAATTTATAAGCTTCGTTGGTGTTTGCCCCCTGCTTGAGAGTTGGAAGAACATCACAAGCAACGGTCATATGGTTTGACCCGACAACTTCATCAAAGTCTAGATCAATCTTGTTTTCTTTGGCAAGCTTCATGATTTGTTCTTTGAAGACGAAGCATTTTTGGATTGGGTGGCCAATGATGCGATGATATTTGCAATAGTTAGGGTCGTCAATTTTCCCTATGTCTTCTGGTCGCCTGCATTCTGGCAATTCAATCAGCTTTAATTGCAATAGTTGTTCTAAGATGTTTGGCACATCTTCATCAGGGAACGAATATGCTTTTTGCTCACGTTCCTTAAAAGTTAGGCAACGCACTTCGTTCTTTTACCATCCTTCAAGCTGTTTTTCATTTGCCTTCGCTCCTCTTCTTGGAATCTTGACTTCGGTAGTGTTAACAACCATTGGGTCTTTGAGGCTAACTTTTGTATTCCTATCATTCCTCCTTACTTCCCTTTTGCTTTCCTCAGGTATGGGAGGGTTTGTACTTCCATGGTTAGCAATACTCAACTCCATGTCGTGTGCACGAGTTGCTAACTCTTCAAATGTTCGAGGTTTTATCCCTTGAAGAATGTAAAGAAGTCCCCAATGCATGCCTTGGATGCACATCTCTACAGCAGAAATTTCAAAAAGTCTATCCTTACAATCTAAGCTCAAAGAACGCCACCGATTGATGTAATCAACGACGGGCTCATCTTTCCACTGTTTGGTATTAGTAAGCTCTATCATGCTCACTGTACGACGCGTGCTATAGAATCGGTCAAGAAACTCTCTTTCGAGTTGTTGCCAATTGTCGATTGACTCGGGTTCTAAGTCTGTATACCAATCAAAGGCATTTCCTTTGAGCGAATGGACAAATTGCTTTACAATGAGGCCTCCTTGAGTCCTTGCGTTCTCACAAGTTTCTACAAAGTGAGCAATGTGTTGCTTAGGATTTCCATGGCCATCAAACTGCAAGAACTTGGGGGGTTGATACCCATTTGGCATCCTCATGTTGTCGATGTGCTTTGTGTAAGGTTTTGAATATGTGAGAGAACTTGTAGAAGAACCCCCATATTGTGCTCGGATGGTATTTGTTATCATGTCTCGTAATTGTTAGACTGACAACGAAGCAACCGAAGTAGATTGTTCTTGTCGGGGAGTGTTTTCAATTTCTCTCCCTCCGTCATCCTTCGCAGATGTGAATTTATGACCATGGCTTGATTCACCAAGATCTTGTACTTCGAGTTTATTCATTAAAGTTGCAATTTAGAGGTCCTTATCTTCAAGTGCTTTTGTAA
Organism: Quercus suber; assembly: GCF_002906115.3. Lineage (NCBI taxonomy): Eukaryota > Viridiplantae > Streptophyta > Magnoliopsida > Fagales > Fagaceae > Quercus > Quercus suber. The sequence goes on from NW_027069637.1 coordinate 895,034, forward strand.
GAAGGACAACCCTTTGCTCCATTTCAGCCATCTTTTCTTCCATGGTAGAGGTGTTTGTCATCATGACTAACACAACTTCCCAAGATGATGGAGAAGAAAGTGAATTGAAGTGAGCACATGAAATCTTATCTTTTGGGTTCCCTTTGATGGGAGAGAAATCGTGTGACCAACTTCTTATGAAAGAAGAAGGGGATTTGCCCCCATACTCGAGGTGTTCCAAGGTGGAGGTGTCCTTGTTGATAACCTTGTTTCCATACTCGAGGTGTTCCAAGGTAGAGGTGTCCTTGTTGATGACCTTGTTTCTTGTGAGAGGGTCTAAGGAGATGATTGTTTGGACCTTAGCTTCCTTGGTTGATTGAGATTGAAGTTGATTATTTGCTTTGGGTTGGCTACAATTGATTACACCAATGTAGTTGTTGGTGGTAGCCGTACCAAGTTTAGTTGAAGTAGCTGTTAAAGCTTGGATGTTCTTGCTAGAGGCCATTTGAGCTGGTAGCAAGATGATGAAGATTTCTTTCTTTGAAGGAGAATGAGATGAGAGGCAGAGATGTCCCACCGGGCGTGCCAGAATATGTAGACGACTAAATTTCTAGTTCGAAATAAATCAAACAAGTAAAATAGTTGTACAAATGCGAATTTGTATTGAATATATGTGGTACAATTCTCTGTGATTACAAAAGAGTTATCCTCTGATTCGATCTCCTTGCAAGACTTATTGATTTAGATTTGTGGTAATGTGATTGTGACTTGAACACAAAATATCCTTCAATTTGGTTGAGGGATAGATCGAAGATTGCTAAAATGGAATTACAATGAATCTCTGGCTATGAGCTTGTTAGAAATCCTTTGTTCTTCACGTTCTTCGTGTTCTTCGTGTGTTCTTCGTGTTCTTGGATTTGTGGTGGAAGTTCTTCGGGGCTTTAAAGGCTTGAATCCGTAGAACTTCACTGATTTGTGATTTGTTGATGTTTTCGGACACTTTAGGCTTGATTCCCGCAAACTTTTGGATCTAGGCGGATGATTTGGATGATTTCTCTTCGAATATTCTTCGTATTCGAAGGTTGAAGTTCTTGAAGTTCTTGGAGGCTTTAGAGCTTGGTTCCGGCAGAGCTTCTGGACTTCTGAGTGCTTCAAATGGTTTTGGTGTCCTCCTAAATGGCTCAGGAAGGCTTCTATTTATAGGAGTTTTGGGGTAGGTAAGCGACACGTGGCGGAGTCTGATTGGTAACACATGTCACAGTCTGATTGGTCTGCTTATGTCATCGCTTACACGTGCTGGCTTGATTGTGTCATTGCTTACACGTGCGAGGTTGCTTATGTCGTCGCTTGCACGAGCTGATGCATGATTGGTTCTTGTATGACACTTGGCGAATTTTTGTTGGTTTCTGAATAGTAATAGTAAAACCTAGCAGTAGCATGTGGCGCTTTGTAATTGGCTGCATTTTGTGGACTTGGTAGTGTGACGTGTCAGCTTGTGATAAGTCGGGAATTTTCCTTCTCTACACTCTTCTCTTCTTCTCCTTTGTTTCTTGTAAGCTTTGCAATACAATTTTTTCATTGTGGTCTCTGCTTGTTCCTTTACTCTGGGTCTTCTTCTTTTTTTCTGTTAGATCTTTCTCTGTTGGTTACCGCTTCTCTCTATTGGTTTTTTAGTTTTGTTTTGGGTTATCAAGTTATAATTGACGCAAGGTAGAAAGAGCTAACTGCCAAGACTTTTATTTCTTAAAATTTGAAATGTAAGTACATGGTGGAAGAGAACATGTGGAGGAGATAATATGAAGATTAAGAAAATAAAAATATAAACTAAAAGCAGCAGAGAATGAGTGGAAGTGAAACAACGTTACTTATAAAAAATGAAAAAAAAAAAAAAAAATTGTTGTCAAATGCCAGGTACTTTGGAACTTGGGACGAGATATGTGTAACAAAAATATTGGTAGAGATATTAGAAATTGGGTTCTATTAAAGTATGCTTTTAAGATATATATTAATAAATTATTTGTAAAAAAATTTAATGAAAAAAATGAAAAAGTTATCAACTTTTTAGGTAGTTTATTCAATTTCTAATAAAATTTTTTTTAAAAAAGATTATTAATATATACCCTAAAGACATACATTAACTAAACCTTTATAAATTTTACTATATAGCTATTATAAATGGGTGTCACTAATCACAAAATAATACTTTTATCTTTATTAATTATTAATATTTAATAATTACATTAATTTTCGTATTAATTTGTAAATAATTAATTTGTCAATAATAATATTTACCAATTACATTAATTTTTGTATTAAGATGATACATTCTCAGATTTGAGAGAAGTTTCATGATATTATAAATATACTAATATATTTGTTTATTTACAAGAAAATCTAAAATGTGAATTATTTTTTCTCAATAACCATTCTGATCACTTTATTATGATTTTATTTTTTGAAATATTGTAATAAATAAAATTCATTAAACTATATCATTTGGCTTAATAATAATCATATATAAGTAATATATATGACTATTGGATATATGACTATTATGCTGTATATCTAAGAGTTAAGTCATTTTGAATATACACCACTGTAAATTGCTTTAAGACATCTTCCTCTCTTCTCGTGTGCATGCTAAAATACTTGGTATTTTCAAAAAAAAAAAAAAAAAAAAACTTACATCGCAACATTTATTGGATTGTTGAATACTAATTTTAATTTTTAATTTTTTGTTTGATTGATATTTTCCAAGAAAACGTTAATGCTAAAACAAAAAGAAAGTTAGTAATTTAATGTTTCATATCGAATTTTTAAGATTAGAATCTTAATATATGTGACCAACGAGGTTACAAAAGTTATATTTGTAAAACATTCATATAAAATAATAAATCATACTCAATAGCTTTCCTGTGCATTGCACAGGTTAGTGACTAGTTTAACTAATATCATTTGTTTTTAATACAAAATAGAATTTCTACTCTAACCTAATCTAATAAGTGTATATACGTGGCTTTGATGAGTTGGCTCAAGTCAATTAGTGCATAGGCATTAGTGACTTTAAAAGCTATGTGCCATCTAATCTTTTTATAATGTTATCAATCTATCGAACTTTCCTTACAAAACGTTCTCTTCTAACGTTAACATTTACTTCTGATTTGATGAGTCAAAAGATAAAAGGAAAGAATTTATGTCTTAGTTTAAGGTTAGCTCAACCGTTCTCCCTATAGCGTTTGGTTGTGTAGGTGTTTGTGCTGCAATTATAGTAAGTGTCAACCAATCCTAGTCTTCTCTATTTGCTTCCAGTTCCATTAGTGGCATCTTCTCACTCTCAAGCACGTGATTTAGGCCAAAGGTGTCAACCAAGAGATTAGATGGATAGGATTTCAAGGGTTGAATTAGATTAGGATAGTTAGTTACAATTGGATAAGCAACAGTGAGTTGCTTAGTAGTCTATTACGCTGATCACATTTAATATTTAGATGAATTTGTTGAAAAATACAAACAAATCTATTGAAAGATATCACTTATATAGACAGATGAGAGTACTTAAAGAATTTTTATTTATTTATTTATTTATTTTTATTTTTATTTTTTGAGATTTTGCTTCGTAAGGGCAAATTTTTTTACTAATGAATACAACATAATCACCATAGAAGAACCCATGCTATGATTCTTAGGTTGATAATACACACATATATAGATGTATATATGTGTATATACCCAAAATATTTGAATTAAACTAGAATTTTAAGGTGAATTTTTAATCAACATAATCAATTGTTTTTCTCCTTTTTACTGGGTTAATGAATTTTTTTTTTCAACCATGTGGTGATATCTTATTTTTTGGGAAAACAAAAATTTTGGTTCTTAAACAATGTCTTAAAGTTCAAATTCATCCATGACGATAAATTTCTTGAAATTGAAGTTTTTGTCAATTAATGAAAACGAGAAATCAAGTGCCTTGATTTGGCCCCTAAGTAAAGTTTTTGAAAATAATTCTATATATTATTTATATATCCACATTTTTGTTGTTTTTTTATATTATTGTTAATTTAGTAATCCCCATGAAATTTTTGTATTAATCAAATGATTCAACCTGAATTCAAATTTAATCTCTCCAAAATACAAAGGGGAAAAAAAATCGAGCAAGGACTAAAATAGTAGGGTTTTTTTGGGGTAAAGGATGGCTTGATGTTTCAGACACATGGCAAAGTTTGTTGAAGAGAATATCGTATATCAATTCCAAATTTTAGTCTCTTTGTACTCAACTTTCACTTTCTAGACGTGATCGTCGACACTTTTGAGAATCATTTGTGGGTTTTTTTTTTTTTTTTGATAAGCATTTGTGGGTTATTGTAATAGACCTCAATTACCATTCATGAGAATTTTAAGAATTTTTCCGGACATTCTCATGTTTGGATGTAAATATTTCAACGAACTCTGTATCTCAATGTGCATTTAATTCTCATCAAAACTGTCCTTCTGGGAATATGAATTTCCTTTTAAAGTGTTGGGTATTTAAATTTTAAAAAATGACAATAATATCGAATTCAATACCCTCTAGCTAATAAAAATATAATTCTTTTATACTCTCATACAATATAAATTTTCTTTTTCTATATAGAATTTCAACCTATAGCGTCTTATTCTAATAATTGTCCATATAAATTCTTCTTTAAATGACAATAGACCGGCTTCATTATTATTATTTTATTTTTATTTTTTGAGATAGGTAAATGACAATAGACTAAATTTTGTTATACTTTCCTTATTGAACACTTTGTATACATTTCTTCTGAAATCAAGTTTTGAAAACATAATTTCAATTAAAAATGTGAAATCATGTTTTAATTTTACATTTTTATCTAAAATCGTATTTTCAAAATACGATTTCAGCATACATGGCAGTGTGTGTACGATAAGTGTGCAATAGACTATGTGTGATAATCATTGCCCATCACAATAATATCTACTCTAGCTTCATCATTTATGCAATTATGCCATAGGGAGGTTTTAAATGATGTGATGTGGCAGTGTCTCATTCGTCCAAGTAAGCAACATTGTAGGGATTGCACCTTGTTTAATTGCAGTTGATATGCTCTCCCTACGTCTCATCTCCTTGTTGGCATCCCATATTGATTAAGACTCTCATATTCGGGGCTTAAAAACCAAGAGTAAAGAAAGAATATGGACTCGTTGACATTTACATCTTTCAAGAGGGTCATTTTTATCAATTGTAGGAGAGGAGACTACTCAGAACTTGAGGCAAATTTATCACTCAGCGATAGGCTTAAGGTCTTCAAGACCTCTAACTTCGACCCTGATGCCTATGTCACCACCAAATGACAACGTCTCAATATTTATCAAGGGCAAGTAAGGAGTCTTCAAAGTACGACACAAAAATATGTATTTTGCCTACTTTTATCATGATAAACTGAAAACAATATTCTTATTTTATGTTGGGTAATGGTTCAAGTTTGAATGGGCCCCTCAAAAGCTTGATGCAAATAAAGGAATTCTTATTCTACACTATGATCTATATATGCTCGTTTAATTATGGCCATTGAATAAATAAAATCATATATCATATCTTATCAAGATTATGTTAAAGTGAAAGTTGTGAGAAAGTTCAAATAAGAATCCAAATTAGATATTAAATGAACTCCAAGTTTGTGTCAATTGTCCATTTATTTGCCCATTAATTTGATGTCAAGTGTATCTATATTTTAAAGGAGTTTCAAATTGTGTAAAGTGTCATTTCATCTCTCATTTGTGTCAATTATCTTTATATGTAGTTTCATGAATCTAAACTTAAAAAATATGAAAAGATTTGAAAGCTCGAAAATGTGTTGAAAACACAAGAGCTGTTTAGACCTCCAAATTAAAGATACGGCTCGATTGATATTACACTAACTTAATACTAAGTACGGAATAGTGTAAAAGCGAGCGAATAAACAAACAAACTACTCTAATCCATAATCAAAGCAACACAGTAGTAAAATGGAAGGTAAAAGATTAGGGAAGAAAGATGCAAACATAAGATAACACGCCGATGTGTTATTGAAGAGGAAGCCGAAGAACTCGGCAAAAAACCTCTTTGTCGCCCTCCAACCGGTAATCAATCCACTAGATAATCAGTTAGGATACATGGGTTAGCAAGAGACCCTCCAAGCCTAATCTACCTGATGTACCTAAACCCTCCAAGCTCCTACTTCAACAAGACTTTTTAAAACCGTGTCTTGTCTAGTTTTTTGGATCCCGCAACAAGCTCCATGTTACATCTGCTATCCTTAGCTTCTTCCAATACTTCTCAGCAGTACCAAAACTTCACTTGACACTCTGAAATGGTGTGGTAAGTGTTTGGGCTATCAACCTCTCAATGGTATGGAAATGGAGATGTAGGAGTTAAGGAAATCCCATGAGCAAATGTGTAGAAAATTGTGGGTATAACAATCTCTAACTCTTAAGGTGTTTGGCTAGGGTTTTCTCTCAAAAACACTCCTCAACATTTGTGGGTAATGTGAGTATAAACAGTATAGGCACAGAAAGTGTGTATCAGAATGGACAGGCTGGTAGAAGAGAATGTCTCGCGATTGTCTTACGGGAAGGCCTTACTTGCGAGATACTCGCGAGATACTCGCGAGACACAGCTGTCTTCATCCTGACTTGACTCTTCGCATTCCAGCATGTGCAAGGCATATGAGTCACTTCGCAGGATGCTTAGTCACAAGTTACCCGCGAAAACTCTTCAGTCTTCAATTGTTTGAGTTTTCACACTCTCTCTCTCTCTATCACACAACTCTTACAATCAAATCCCACAATAAATACAGGGTACAAAAGATTGAACAATAATTACAATCAAATTTGGCACGGAATAAAAGCCAACAAAACACATAGTTGTAAATAACAACTTTATAAGATTTAATTACAAATTTATTATACTTCTATGTAAAACTTTGAATGTGTAGTACTTCCAACCTATTAAAACTATTTTAAGTTCAATTAAAATAGCTTCTAGCTAATTTTATTTAGATTCCATTTGAAATCACTTCTAGTTTATTAAAGCTAATCCATATTTACTTACAAAAACTTATTATTAGTTCAGATATAACTTTCAATGAAAAAGTATATCATGTTTTAAAATTTGGTTGGTCATATCTTATTTAAAAATTCACACATCATAAATATATTACATAACAATAACAAAAATTAAATTAAAAAATACCATTTTTTTCTAAAAATAAGATAAATAAAAAAGAACAATTTGCATTTTCTACAAAATAACATTCTTACAAGGCTATTTTAACTGTTGACAAAATAAAATAATGATCATCAATAGTATTTAACTTATGTGTGAATGTTAATATACATCTAATCATATTAATTTTTAAATGTACTCATACGTATGAATGGGTTAAAAGCTAATTAGAATTTAATTGCAATCTAATTTTGTGCCAAGTGTTCTTCTAATTACTCTATAATTTGATGCCATGTGCGTTCAAATTTTAAATGCACTATAATTTCATGCCAAACGTCATTCCAACTATACTCCATTTTCACAATAGTTATATTTATATTCAACTTCATGCATGTAAATTTAGAAAATATACCCAAAAAAATCAATTCTAATTTATTATGCTTCAATGTAATATTTTGAATGTTTACAATTTACTTCATAAAAAAAAATTAATGTGTATCATCTATTACTTATTAGGAAAAAAACATAATGAATGTGTGTGTCTAACTGTCACGATGAATTTTTATTGTAGGTGTACAAGGGTTATAAGCTAGTGACTATATACTTTAACTTATGAATTTTAAATTATGCTCCATGAATGGGAATTCATATGGATAAATTTAAATAATAAAACTAGCAACTCATACCATATTATTTATAAATCTCTTTTGAATTCAAAACATAATTTCTAACATAAACTTATAATCAAACATAACCACGGCCTATTAATATATAAAAGTAATCTAATCATTCTTATGTTTAGTTCATTTGAACACATTCTTTTGGAAGAAAAATACCTTTTTAGTCACTATATCTTACGATATTTTATTTTGGTCCTCATATCTTAACAACTTTGAATTTGATCCTTGTATTTTTTAACTTATTGTAATTTTGGTTTATCTTAGAAACGAAAAAAGCTTATGTAGCTAAAAGAATGCACAGGTAGCCTAGCGCATATGGTAAATAAAATAATAATAAAAATTAATTACCATTTTAAAATGCCACATCGTCATCCAAAAAAAACCATAAAAGAAAATAAATGAAAAAATAGAATGATTTTTTAAAGAAAAATAAATTAGATGAATTTAAAAAAAAAAAAAAATTATTACACCCTAGAACCATGTATGTAATTAAAAGGGAAACTTATATTCTTTGACTTATTAATGGTGTCAATTAATAATTGGCTTTGTGTTCAACTTCGGATTCGTTGATAATCTGGAGTGGAAAGCTGTGATGCTACTTAGCTTAAAGAAGCAAAGAAAGTTAGTCATTATGCAAATACAATACCTTGGATAAATAATATTGAACCCCAAAAAATTTCAGAATCTTTGAGGGAGTTCGTTGCATGACGTAATCTATTACAATTGCTCAAAAAGTTGAACTCCTAGAGTGTTTTTATCATTTGCTATTTGATCTATAATTGGACTCATTTCAAATCTTTATACTTATCTAAAAATGCGGATGAAAGTTCAATATGGGTAAGAAACACCCTTGAACGTTTAGATCCCAAATTACAAAAATACCAATTCAAGCTTTATATCATACAATTAATGTGCGGAACATGATAACAAGCTTATAACAGAATTGATAAACAATCTAGGCCAAATATAAACACATCCACAGCAGTAAATATAAGGTAAAGATAAAGGAAAGAGAGATGCAAACACATGGACAACACACGATGTGTTATCGAAGAGGAAACCGAAGTCCTCGGCGTAAAACCTCTCCGCCGCCCTCCAAGCGGTGATAAAATCCACTAAAGAATATAGTTGGGATACATGAACAGCAGAAGACCCTCCAAGCCTAATCTACCCAAGTACCTAAGCCCTCCAAGCTTCTTGCTCCAACAAGATTACGCCGAACTTATTTCTTCTTTAGCTTGCCGGATTCCACTACTTGACCATAGCATCAACCAATGTATATTGGTTCCTTTCCAAACTGCTTCCCAAAGCACCAAATGGACCTTCTCACAAATGTGGGTGTGGTGAGATAAGGGTTTGGTAAATGACCTCTCAAGGGTATGACAATGGAGAGGAAGAGAGTAGAGGAATTTGTAGAGCCTCTTTAGATGAAGATTGGAGATGAGACAATCTTGTTTTTCTCTAGGGTTTTCTCTCACAAAATTCTCTCTGGAAACTCTCTCAATATGATGGGTATAAGGGTGTATAAATAGTAGGGTGAGAAGGGAATGGAAAACGTTAGTTTTTGCCAAAGAGGGCAAGTTGGCAACTTGGTCTCGCGGCTTGTCCAAGTCACGAGTTCAAGTCGCGACGTAACGGCCTGGCCAGTCTGGAACTTTTGTCCTGTAGCGTGACAGCTAGCGTGACCCTTCAGCTTCCCAGTGTGCCTCTCACGTGCCAGCCTTTTGCGGCTTGCCAGTCGCGATCCACCCGCGAGCCCTAGCCACGAGCCTCTGTTTTTCTTGCACACTCTTGAGCTTTTCCTCACATCTTCTCACACATTACCCTTACAATTTTTCCACCTAAATACAGGGTTGCTAAGTGCTAAATTACAAGCAAATTGGTCATGGAATATAGCCAATTAAATGGTTGATTAAATTCAACCTTACAATCTCCCCCTTTGGCTATTCCGTGACAAAACCCTACAACAGACTCTAAACTTAAACATGAGTTGGGAACAGTTGGAAAACTCACTCACACCTAACTCTAGATTCTGTAAAGCTCTTGAACATATGAATAAGTAACTCCTGAAACACAATAAAATAGCAATATCATTATATGCAGAAAACTTAATATGCATATGGAGCAAAATAAGCATGATCAAGCAAAAAAATGAACATAGGCATAAAAGCAATAATTCATGGCAAGATTAACACCAGTAGTCACTTAAGCAAAAGTGATTACTATGTTCATTCACACAAGGAATGAACATCCGGACATGCAAAAATGATAAACTCAATTGAAGAGAATCATTTGCAAGTCCAACACTCAACCAATGCATACAAACATATATGCATCTAGGAACAATCCTACATGGGTACAAGAGTGTTGTACTTAGGATAATGCAAGGCATTAACAAGTACCAAAACACAAAGCACAAAGGCTGCATATGCAAAGTTTTGCAAATACATAGTACAAACCATACAAGCCTACAAACAGTGCATAAGAACAAGAAACAACCCTCAAAACTTACGAAAGCAACAATGGATACAAAACAATAACATAAAGTGTTGAAAGATATAAGATGGATACATAACAATGATAAAAACTAAAGATAGACAAAAACAGTAAACAAAAATCTGTTAGCTGAAATCTCCCCCTTTCGTTGAGCTCTCCTCCTGCCAACAGCATCTCCCCCTTTTTGTCAAGGAATAGTTAGTCGTCATTATCTTCTAGCTTTCTTTGAATTTCATTCAATTGAGTTTCAATCGAAGTAAGCTTCGTATCCCATCGAGAGTTGAGATGATGCAAGATGGAAGTAAGACCGGACATCTACGAACTCAGCTCATGAACAGAAGCTACAATAGAGTCTAGCCTCTCGTCAGCGGGGAGTGAATTGGAGCGCGAGCCACTGTGGGACGCGGAAGCTTCTGTTTTGATTCCCTTCTTGCTATGACCAATGCTAGCGTTGAATGTGCGCATGTTGATTGGACATGGTTTTGCGCAGGGAACTTCATTCTCAGACGAATAGATCCCTTTTCGCTTCAGAATCCGTGAGATGAGACAGCAAAATGGGATGCGCATCCTTAATTCTGTTCTTAGAACAGTTTTGCAAAGAATATGAAAGATATGAGCACAGATGTCAATCTCGACATCAGAAATCAGATCATGAAGAAACAGTGCACGCTCGAGATTCATATACCCTGTACTGGATAGGGGATACAGGTTGTGAAACATGACGATCGTGAGCACCCTCAATTTTGGAGGAAGAGATGAAACACTGACTGAATTCCCATTTGAGGAAAATTCCAGATTGTCCCCAAGAGCTGCTTTAAGTAATTCTTCATCTGGATGAAAATTTATCATAGACTGGTGATATCCCAAGTATTGGCCTGTTGATGTGCATAATCTCTGCTAGATATGCGAGAGAGACCGAGAAACTTTTTCCTCTAACCCAGCACTTAAGTTCATCTCCTTCAATAATTGCATTGGCATAAAACTCTTTTACCAGATCTTCATATGCATCATCAAGGTCAGAGAGGAGATAATTCCAGTCCTTGCGAGCAAACCATTGAGGAATGTTGGTGTTAAATAGAAAATGTTGGTCAAAGACTCTTTCAATCAGGCTTGTCGCCTTTTTTAAGTAATTTTCATGAGTTTGGAAGGCAGCATACGATCGAAACTTGTTGGGATCGAACACACCAGATGGGGAGCGAGCCCGCTTTGGTCTAGGAGAGAAATCGTCAATTTCAATGACATGTTCCTTCCATTTGCTGCTTCCTCCTTTCACAGCTGATCTCTTGAATGGAGACATTTTCACTCTGCACTAGGATTCAATTCACACACAAACACCAAACAAGACAGCACTCATTATTAGCAATATGTCAGTGCCATACCATGGATAATGAAGGAAACCCTAAACACTTGAAGTTAAGGGTCAAAACATGACAATGAGTGTGTTTAAACAACCAACACCACAAAAAGAACACAAGATAAAGATGATCAGTGCATGGACCAGCATAAACAAACATTATAATCCGAAAATCAGAAACCTATGTTCAAACAAGATAAATCACAATACACAACAACATCTTCACAAAACGGGAAAAAATTGCCCACATCAGGAAGTATGAAGGGTAAGGAAGAAAACCCATACCTTTTTGTTGTTAAGATTTGAGAGAAAATGATGCAAAAATGGAAGTTTTTCAGCGAGAAACACGGAGTGTTTGTGAGAGTAAAGTGAGGAAGACAATGAACAGTCAAACAAGTACGAGGGAAAACTGAAAACAATTTTAAAATAGTCTTTAAAATGCAAAACACGCATTTTTCACGACTGGATCAAGTCGCCAGTAAGTCGTCAGGTTAAGCCGCGAATCACTGTGAAGAAAAGAAATTTGAAAATTTCTCTAAGTGTTTTTCGCGACTGGAAGGTTTAGCCGCGAAGGAGTCACGAACTGAGCCGCAAAAATCTCTGAGTAACCCTCGTGATTGGACATTCCATTCGCGAATAAGCCGCCAAAATGAGCCGCGAAAAGAGCAAAACTCAAATTTTTCAAAAATTTTCTAAGTCTTTTTCGCGATTAGAGTACTGACTCACCAGTAAGTCACGAAAATCTCTGATTTAGCTCGCGACTAGGGCTTGTGACTGTGCTAACCCGCGACTTAGTCGCCAAAATAGGGCAACACTGTTTTTTAAAAATTTCACATTTTTGTAAAAGCAAAGTACTTTCCAAAAACAAAACAAAACAAAACACTCAAAAAATTTTTTGTGTTTGACCAACAAAGATTAAGTATGTGAAAACACATTTAATCAAGTACAATCACACAAATGAATATGGCATTCATTGAACATAAACTTGTGTGTTGTGTGTGGATATCAAAAATGAGATGGTCCTTAGTCCAATGTGAAGCTTCAATGATCAATTCAATCAAGGCATACACAACTAGCACTAGATCATGTGACCTATCTCAATTATAGAAGCATGCATATATGACCTCCCACAAGAATTTGATAACAACTTTTTGAAGCTTTTCATTGGCTCTATATAAAACATTTCATTTGCCATTTTTGAGCAAAGAAATTCTCATTGAGAGATAGATGCTTGAAATTTTTGATATTTCAATTGATGAGTTAGCCTTTGGCTTTTTGAGCATCAAACATTTTATTATGGTCGCTTTTCCTTTTTCCTAGTCAAATACTAGTATGTGCGACAGGCTTTTGTAGCTTTATATCTCTTTTTATTTGGAGATTTACATTTAGAGAGCTCTTTTAAAGCATAAAAATAAAGTGTGAGAAAATATATAGGCATGAGTCTATGCATGTCTCAAGATCAACAAAACCATTCACTAATCATTCATGACAAGGTTGAAGATCTATTTACAACAATCACATAGATTTCAGAATTTCTTCCACAATGATATGAGTGCATGAGAGACAAGCTAAGCTCGTTAAATGCACAAAGCCATTAGTACAAAAGTACAAGGCAAAACATGCTTTGAGACAAAACTCAACAAAATGATCAAACCTTTTGGATTTTCAATTTTTTATGTGTTTTTGGATTTTTGACTCACAACAAATTTGACAAACAAATCAACAAAAAGAAGACAAACAAAAGACACACAAAACAACTAAAAACACAATTAGATATCACAGAGGATTGAGTTTAAGGAATGATACCGACACCATTTGTCTTACGCAAGGATTCAAACCTTGGGCCATCAAGAGGTTTGGTGAATATGTCTGCCTTTTGATTGTCAGTATTGATGAATTCTAGACACACTGTCTTGTCTTCTACCAAGTCCCGAATGAAGTGATAGCGGATCTCGATATGCTTTGATTTAGAGTGCTGAACCGGATTCTTTGACAAGTTTATGGCACTCGTATTATCACATAACACACACATAGTGTCTTGAGAAATGTCATAGTCATGCAGTAGCTTTCGCATCCATAACAATTGTGCACAACAACTTCCTGCTGCAATGTATTCAGCTTCAGCCATTGACAGCGATACTGAATTTTGCTTTTTGCTCATCCATGAAACCAAGTTGTTTCCAAGATAGAAACACCCACCAGAAGTACTTTTTCTATCATCTATGCACCCTGCCCAGTCAGCATCTGAATATCCTGCCAAACACTCATTCGAATCCTTTGTATACCAAATCCCATAGTCAGATGTACCATTTACATAGCAAATGATTCGCTTAACTGCTGTTAAATGGGATTCTTTAGGAGCGGCTTGAAATCTTGCACAGACTCCGACACTGAATGCTATATCCAGCCTACTTGCTGTGAGATAGAGAAGATTGCCAATCATACTCCGATAAAGAGTTGGATCAACGTCAACACCGGCTGCATCTATGCTCAACTTTGCCGAGGAACTCATGGGAGTAGAGGTATGTTTCTTGGAGTCCAGACCAAATCTTTTGACAAGATTTTTGGCATACATTTCTTGAGAAATAAATATTCCATCTCTCTGTTGTTTCACTTGAAGTCCAAGGAAGTAGTTCAACTCCCCCACCATACTTATTTCAAATTCCCTTTTCATTTCTTCTGAGAACTCATGAGCAAGTTTATCAATTGTGGATCCAAATACGATATCATCCACGTACACTTGAGCGACAAGAAGGGATTTTTCATCTCTTTTAACAAACAATGTGCGATCTGCTCGACCTCTCTTAAACCCACGATCCAATAGGTAGGTAGTGAGACGGTCATACCATGCTCTTGGTGCCTGCTTCAACCCATACAGAGCTTTCTTCAATCTTAGTACATGACCCGGGAAGTGAGGATCTTCAAACCCTTTTGGTTGTTCAACGAAAACTTCTTCATTGAGAAAACCGTTTAAGAATGCCTTTTTACATCCATTTGGTACAACTTGAAATCCATGATGCATGCTATGGATAAGAGAATCCGAATGGATTCTAATCTTGCTACCAGAGCAAAAGATTCGTCAAAATCTATGCCTTCCACCTGAGTATACCCTTAAGCCACCAATCTAGACTTATTTCTGATGACTTCACCATCTTCATCTGTTTTGTTCTTAAAAATCCACTTGGTGCCGATCACATGTGTATCTTCAGGCCTTGGAACCAATTCCCACACATCATTTCTAACAAATTGGTGTAGCTCCTGGTGCATAGACTCTACCCAATTTTCATCTTTCAGTGCTTCTTCTACCTTTTTGGGTTCAAATTGAGTAAGATAACAGTTGTATGTTACATGGTTAGCAGTATACTTCAGCCCTTTTCTCAAACGAAGTCCTTCGTTCACATCCCCAATGATATTACTTGATGGGTGATTAAGTGTCACTCTTGATGAAGGTTTCTTGGAAGTTGAGAGTTCCTCATCACGAGAAATTGGGGTTTGAATTTCTGGAGGAGTGAGTGGACTTGAGACTTCTTGTATTGATCTAGTCTCTCTTCTTGATACAGGAGGTGTGGTCTCCTTTCCGGGTGTTACTTTCTCAGCATCATCACTTAGAGGCATATTATCATCATCCTCATTCTCCTTGAGTTTGAGCCCCTTTCCATCATCATCAATTTCCTTTTCAGATATGGTGTCGTCTATGACCACATTGATTGACTCCATCACCGTCTTAGTGCGCTTGTTGTACACTCTATAAGCTCGGCTATTTGTGGAGTATCCTAGGAGTATTCCTTCATCACTCTTAGCATCAAATTTTCCTGGATTTTCCCTGTCATTTAGAATATAGCATGTGCTCCTAAATATCTGAAATACTTCACCTTGGGTTTCTTTTCTCTCCATATTTCATATGACGTTTTCTTTGTCCCTGCTCGGAAATAAATTCTGTTACAAATGTGACAAGATGTGTTCACAGCCTCAGCCCAGAACCTTTGAGGTATGTTTTTGTTGAGTAGCATGACTCTAGCCATCTCTTGGATCACCCGGTTCTTTCTTTCAACCACCCCATTTTGTTGTGGAGTCTTTGGAGCTGAAAATTCCTTCTTGATACTATGCTCTTCACAAAATTATTCAAATTTCGCATTCTCAAATTCCTTCCCATGATCACTTCTAATTTTGACTATGGGAACTCCTTTTTCATTTTGCAATCTCTTGCATAATCTTTGCATTTTATCACATGCTTCAGACTTCTCTCTGAGGAATTCCACCCAAGAGTACCTTGAGAAATCATCAACTATCACCATAATGTATCTCTTTCCTCTCAGGCTTTTAGTCCTTGTAGGCCCCATGAGATCTATGTGAAGAAGTTCCAAACACCGTGAGGTAGCAATCGCATTCACCTTGGGATGATTTGCTTTTGTTTGTTTCCCCATTTGACATGCTCCACATACAGTCTTCTCCACCTTTCCAAACTTTGGAAGTCTCTCAACGGCCTCAAGTTTAGAGACTTTACATACTTGTTTGAAGTTTGCATGTCCAAACCTGTGATGCCACAGTTTCAGCATATCAACACGAGCACTTCTACACGAAATAGGTGCCGTAGGTACTATTCCATAGCAATTATCAGTAGTCCTATTTCCTTCCAAGACTTGAATCCCTTTCTCATCAATGATTATGCACCCCTTCTTTGAGAATTGAACGAGAAAATCTTCATCACATATTTGAGTAATACTAAGGAGATTTGCCTTCAATCCTTTGATGTATAGTACTTCTTTCAACAAAGATAGTCCCGGTATTTCAACCGTCCCTTTCCCGAGAACTTGAGCATGACTCCCATCACCAAAAGTCACATAATCACATGCTTTCTCTTTAAGAGTCATAAACAATGATTTATCTCATGTCATATGACGAGAACATCCACTGTCAAGGTACCATAAACATGAATTAAATACCTTCAATGAGGTGTGCACAAACATACACACATGAGACAAGCATTCTTGACCATCAAACAAAAATTCATTGTTATTCTCCATGCTCATCCCAGATTGAATTTTCTTTTTCAGATTATCAACCTTTTCACACAATGATCTATTTCTTCTTTTGTATTTCTCAATCAAAGAGGTAGACTCACATAGACTATTGTGAAGAATGTGGTTCTTGCTTTCAAAATATTTCAGCATGTGAATGAACATCCTAGAATGTTTCCTGGATTTAATTAACTCTAAGAATTCCTTTTTAGAGTATCCCTCAAATATACTCATAGAGTCATTTTCACAAACACTCAAACCACAATTCAGCATAACCCTTTTTACAGCAGCATCCATAGCCAAGAGGTCTAGGATCGTACTCAGGTAATCAAACCACAAAGAGTGCACCCGTTCTGATACCAATTGAAAGTTCAATATGGGTAAGAAACACCCTTGAACGTTTAGACCCCAAATTACAAAAATACCAATTCAAGCTTTATATCATACAATTAATGTGCGGAACATGATAACAAGCTTATAACATAATTGATAAACAATCTAGGCCAAATATAAACACATCCACAGCAGTAAATATAAGGCAAAGATAAAGGAAAGAGAGATGCAAACACACGGACAACACACGATGTGTTATCGAAGAGGAAACCGAAGTCCTTGGCGTAAAACCTCTCCGCCGCCCTCAAAGCGGTGATAAAATCCACTAAAGAATATAGTTGGGATACATGAACAACAGAAGACCCTCCAAGCCTAATCTACCCAAGTACCTAAGCCCTCCAAGCTTCTTGCTCCAATGAGGTTACGCCGAACCTATTTCTTCTTTAGCTTGCCGGATTCCGCTACTTGACCATAGCATCAACCAATGTATATTGGTTCCTTTCCAAACTGCTTCCCAAAACACCAAATGGACCTTCTCACAGACGTGGGTGTGGTGAGATAAGGGTTTGGTAAATGACCTCTCAAGAGTATGACAATGGAGAGGAAGAGAGTAGAGGAATTTGTAGAGTCTCTTTAGATGAAGATTGGGGATGAGGCAATCTTGTTTTTCTCTAGAGTTTTCTCTCACAAAATTCTCTCTGGAAACTCTCTCAATATGATGGGTATAAGGGTGTATATATAGTAGGGTGAGAAGGGAATGCAAAACGTCAGTTTTTGCCAAACAAGGCAAGTTGGCGACTTGGTCTCGCGGCTTGTCCAAGTCGCGAGTTCAAGTCGCGACGTAACGGCCTGGCCAGTCTGGAACTTTTGTCCTGTAGCGTGACAGCTGGCGCGACCTTTCAGCTTCCCAGTGTGCCTCTCACATGCCAACCTTTCGCGGCTTGCCAGTCGCGATCCACCCACGAGCCCTAGCCGCGAGCCTCTATTTTTCTTGCACACTCTTGAGCTTTTCTTCACATCTTCTCACACACTACCCTTACAATTTTCCCACCTAAATACAGGGTTGTTAAGTGCTAAATTACAAGCAAATTGGTCACGGAATATAGCCAATTAAATGGTTGATTAAATTCAACCTTACAGTGGACACTAAGACTATGCTTTTGCACAAGGTCATGGCTTTGAGCAAAATTTCTAAGGGATATTTGCTTTATTATGTGCTATAACAAACATTTTGTTATGCTCATGTTGTCCAATTAATATCTGTCATATTTTTTTCTTTTTTTATTTGGTTGTTATGCAAGACTGTGTATATATTAAGATAATTAATTAATATATGGACAAAATGGGCTTTTGCCCTTTTTGGGTAAATTAATTAGCTTTATACCCCATTTTTCAAACAAAGTAGGAAAATGCCCCTCTTTTAAAATTCAATTTATGATAAATCGAGTTAGGTCCTATAGTGGTGTTTTAAGAAGTTTATAGTGACGTTTCTAAGACCTATAGTGTTGTTTTTTAACTTGACCTCAATGAAATCAAATTATAGGTAAAAAAATTAACTATAACTCGATTTCATTGAAGTCGAGTTAAAAAACGTCACTATAGGATCATTACTATAGGGTTTCCGAATTTTTTTTTTCCTAACTCGATTTATCATAAATCGAGTTTTAAAATAATGGCATTTACCTACTTAGTTTGGGAAAAAGGGTATAAAGCTAATTAATTTACCAAAAAAAGGAAAAATCCCATTTTGTCCTTAATATATCTTTATAAATATCTTTGTTTTGTCATCTATCATTTCTTTTTTATAATCACAATGATCAAAATTGAATCATATGTTCACTTCAATGGTATTCGAAAACCTTTTTGAAAGATCCCAAAGGTAAGAACCAAGCCCTAAAGAACTATAGCGCTATGTATACCAAAGAGATGGTGGCGTTATTGTCCTAAACTTTTCTTACGCTTTCTTCACAAACTCGTTTGCTATGAGGTAAAACTATTATTCTCCTTCACTTTTTTATTTCTCTCTTTGTGGGTTCACTATTCTCTTGTTGTTAGGTCTTGCATAAAATTTCAGTTCTTTATCAATCAAGGAGATCTGGGAGGAATCGAAGACTAAGTGATTGGTTTTGCAAGTGTTTAAGTTTAAATTGTTATTGTAGAAACTTAAACTTTTTTTTTCAACTCTCTATTTAATTTAAATATAATATCTAGTATAAACATATATTTAGACATAATCATATGTTTAATTACTTTTTTTTTAGTGCATTTGGGCACATATTCTCTTGAACTCTACTACACACTAAAAACTAAAAATACTGAAAACTTTTTTGCATGAACCAAAGTTCATGCAATGATTTTTACTTCAGAAAAAATCATGTAAATGAAAATTTTCAAAGAAAAAGTTGAATAAAAATATGAATAAGTTTATATTGACTACTATTATATTTGATATCATTGAGTGAGTTTGTGAAATCAAAATATTCGTGCTCCACTTGACTCTATTCTGTTGTGTATTGTGTATAATTGTTTACTAGATGTGTGGCTCACTCCATTAATTATAATTTTCAAATTAAAGTTTAGTTGGGAAAAAAAACTTTCGGATCAGTTTGTAAGGTGCAAGGTAGAGCGTGAGAGTTTTTAGGCGACTTCAGTAATGCTTAAAGCCTTATAAGTGAGATCTTTCAATAGATTTGTTTGTATAAGTGAGATCTTTCAATAGATTTGTTGCTGGGTCTTGCATTAAATTTCAGTTCTTTATCAATCAAGGAGATCTGGGAGGAATCGAAGACTAAGTGATTGGTTTCACAAGTGTTTAGGTTTAAATTGTTATTGTAGCAACTTAAATTTTATTTTTTTATACTCTCTATTTAATTTAATCATAATATCTAGTATAAACATATATTTAGACATAACCATATGTTTAATTACTTTTTTTTTAGTGCATTTGAGCACATATTCTCTAGAACTCTACTACACACTAAAAACTTTTTCGCATGAACCAAAGTTCATGAAATGATTTTTATTTTAGAAAATATCATGGCAATTTCTAATCGGCTTTGTGCTCAACTTCTACTTCGTTGATAATCTGGAGTGGAAATTTGTGATGCTACTTGGCACAAAGAAGCAAGACAAGTTAGTCATTATTCAATTACATTATAATTTATTTTCCAACTATAGGTACAATACCCTAGATATAAATACTGAACTTTCCCCAACAAATTTCAGAAGCTTTAAGTGAGTGTTGCATGATGTAATCTGTCACAATTGCTCAAAAAGTTGAATTCCTGTAGAATGTTTCTATCATTTGCTATTTGATCTATAATTGGACTCATTTCAAATGTTTATACGTATCTAAAAACGTGGATACTAAGACTATGCTTTTGCCACAAGGTCATGGCTTTGAGCAAAATTTCAAAGGGATATTTGCTTTATTATGTGATATAACAAATTATGTTATGCTCGTGTTGTCCAATTAATATATGTCATATTTTTTGCTCTTTTTATTTGGTTGTTATGCAAGACTGTGTAAATATTAAGACAATCAATTGATATATATTTATATATATCTTTCTATTGTCATCTATCATTCCTTTTTATAATCACAATGATCAAAAGTGAATCATATGTTCACTTCAATGGTATTCGAAAACCTTTTGAAAGATCCTAAAGGTAAGAACCAAGCCTCAAAGAACTATAGCGCTATGTATACCCAAGAGATGGTGGCGGTATTGTCCTAAACTTTTCTTGCACTTTCTACACAAACTTGATTGCTATGGGATAAAAGTGTTATTCTCCTTCACTTTTTTATTTCTCTCTTTGTGGGTTCATTGTTCTCTTGTTGTTGGGCCTTGCATAAAATTTCAGTTATTTATCAATCAAGGAGATCTAGGAGGAATCAAAGACTAAGTGATTGGTTTCACAAGTGTTTAGGTTTAAATTGTTACTGTAGCAACTTAAACTTTTTTTTTAACTCTCTATTTAATTTAAACATAATATCTAGCATAAAAATATATTTAAACATAACCATATGTTTAAGTGCATTTGAGCACATATTCTCTTGAACTCTACTACACACTAAAAACTAAGAATACTAAAAACTTTTACGAATGAACCAAAGTTCATGAAATGATTTTATTTTAGAAAACATCATGTAAATGAAAAATTTTCAAAGAAAAGTTGAATAAAAATATGAATAAGTTTATATTGACTACTATTATATTTGATATCATTGAGTGAGTTTGTGAAATCAAAATACCTGTGCTTTGCTTGACTCTATTCTGTTATGTATTGTGTATAATTGTTTACTAGATGTATGGCTTACCTCATCAATTACAATTTTCAGATTAAAGTTTAGTTAGGAAAAAGAACCTTTGGATCGCTTTGTATGGTGCAATGTAGAGCGTAAGAGTTTTTAGGTGCCTTCAGTGGCCTTATAGGATTTTTAGTTATTTTTATTTCACTTAAGATTTTACAATATTAATTTGGAGATTATTTCTAAATTGTGGATTTTAGATATTGTAAGAGGTTTATTAAGAGCATTTTTTATTTGGAGCTTTATTTAATTTTGAAATTAATTACGTTTATTGTTATACGCAAGATCAGCAAGGTAGTCATGCATCTAAATTCATATTTTATGGATTTGGGTCATGATAGCAAATCTGTAGTTTATCCTAATATATATTTAACTAATATCATAATTGGCCTATGATGAGTTGGCTCAAGTCAATTAGTACATAGCAGGGACGAAGGCATACATTGACCATGGGGGCAATGCCCCCCATCCCCTCCCCCAAATTTTTTTTAAAAATATATTAGTGTATATACATACATACATACATACATATGTATATATATGTATTAATTTTAGTAATTTTGTTTTATAAAATTACATTTTGCCCCCTTAACAATATCATTGATTATTTATAGAGTAATGTTACAATTACAAACTTATCTACAACATTTTTACAAACTATTGAGATACAAATTCTCATTGGTTCGCATTTGGGCCTACCACTTACATCACTAATTTACTTATCAATAATCACTTACAATATCAGCAATATACCTTTAGCATTTTCCTCGTTTTAAAGGCCTTTAAAAAATTTATAAATCTAAAATCTAAAATAATATATACTAGCCCAAAAACATTTGTGCAACAACAAAAATGAAAAATCACCAATAGCAAAACTAAAAAAAATTAAGTCTAATTAAGCAATTTTACTCAAACAAACAACTAGCCCTTTAAAATTAAGTCCAATTAACCAATTTTACTAAAACAAACAACTAGCCCTTTAAAAAGTTTTAAACAGAATAGTTGTCTTTACCCAGTAGACACACACATCAAAAAAAAAAAAAAAAAACCCTTAGTGGCTAAGAAGCCGCCGAGGTAGAAGTTAGTGCCGTCTCCCTTAACTCAAAGTCCTCACTCTGTCCCTAGTGCATAGGCATTAGTGACTTTAAAAGCTATGTGTTATCTAATCTTTTTATAATGTTACCAATTTATCGAACTTTCTTTGTAAAACGTTCTCTTCTAACGTTAACAAATGTACTTCTGATTTGATGAGTCAAAAAATAAAAGGAAAGAAGTTATGTCTTTGTTTAAGGCTAGCTCAACTGTACTCCCTATAGCGTTTGGTTGTGTAGGTGTTTGTGCTTCAATTATAGTCCAAGAAGGTTTTTATTCAATTGCAGGACATGTGAGGAGTAATTTTTTACCAAGATTTTCAAGCAACCCTCTGGTACAAAATTGCAAGTGCTAGTTGGTACTTTACTCTCTGACTATAATAAGAGTCAACCAATCCTAGTCTTCTCTCTATTTGCTTCCAGTTCCATTAGTGGCATCTTCTCATTCTCAAGCACGTGATTTAGGCTAGAGGTGTAAACCAAGAGATTAGATGGTGTAAGGTTGAATTTAATCAACCATTTAATTGGCTTCATTTCGTGACCAATTTGCTTGTCATTTAGCACTTAGCAACCCTGTATTTAGGTGGAAAAATTGTAAGGGCAGTGTGTGAGAAGATGTGAAGAAAAGCTCAAGAGTGTGCAAGAAAAACAGAGGCTCGTGGCTAGGGCTCGCGGGTGGATCGCGACTGGCAAGCCGCGAAAAGCTGGCACGTGAGAGGCACACTGGGAAGCTGAAGGGTCGCGCCAGCTGTCACGCTACAGGACAAAAGTTCAAAACTGGCCAGGCCGTTACGTCGCGACTTGAACTCGCGACTTGGACAAGCCGCCAGACCAAGTCGCCAACTTGCCCTGTTTGGCAAAAACTGATGTTTTGCATTCCCTTCTCACCCTACTATATATACATCCTTATACCCATCATATTGAGAGAGCTTCCAGAGAGAATTTTGTGAGAGAAAACCCTAGAGCCAAACAAGATTGCCTCATCCCCAATCTTCATCTAAAGAGACTCTACAAATTCCTCTACTCTCTTTCTCTCCATTATCATACCCTTGAGAGATAATTTACCAAACCCTTATCTCACCACACCCACGTCTGTGAGAATGTCCATTTGGTGCTTTGGGAAGCAGTTTGGAAAGGAACCAATATACATTGGGTAGATTAGGCTTGGAGGGTCTTCTGCTGTTCATGTATCCCAACTATATTCTTTAGTGGATTTTATCACCGCTTTGAGGGTGGCGGAGAGGTTTTACGTCGAGGACTTCGGTTTCCTCTTCGATAACACATCGTGTGTTATCTGTGTGTTTGCATCTCTCTTTCCTTTATCTTTGCCTTATATTTACTGCTGTGGATGTGTTTATACTTGGCCTAGATTATTTATCAATTCTGTTATAAGCTTGTTATCATGTTCCACACATTAATTGTTTGATATAAAGCTTGAATTGGTATTTTTGTAATTTGGGGTCTAAACATTCAAGGGTGATTCTTACCCATATTGAACTTTCAATTGGTATCAGAGCGGGTACACTTGTTGTGGTGTTAATACCTAAGTGTGATCCTTGACCCCTTGTTGAGATGGATAGGTCTCAATCTCTCACTGCTCCACCATTTTTTGATGGTAATAACTATACTTTTTGAAAAGTCCGAATGAGGGTGTTTTTGTGTTCTATGGATGAGGCTGTGTGGGATGCAGTTGATATAGGTTGGACAAAGCCAGTGGATGCCAAATCCACTTGGGACAAGGCAGCTCTTGCGGCAGCTAATGCAAACAGTAAAGCATTGAATGCCATTTTCTGTGGTATCTCTCCAGAAGAATTTCACAGGATTTCTCATATTATTGTTGCTAAGGAAGCATGGGAGATTCTAGAGACGACCTATGAAGGAACCAAGAAGGTAAAAGACACCAAACTTCAAATGCTAACCACTCGCTTTGAGCAGCTAAAAATGAATGAGGATGAGTCCTTTGACTCTTTTTATAGTAAGCTAAACGAGGTGGTCATCGGCAAATTTAATTTGGGGGAAAAGACGGAGGAGTCTAAAGTTGTAAGGAAGATCCTTCGGTCACTACCAAAAAGTTTTCGTGCCAAAGTTACAGCTATTGAAGAGAGCAAAGATCTTGACGAAATCAAGGTTCAAGAGCTGGTTGGTTCTCTACAGACATATAAGTTGTCTCTTCCTTCAGCGAAGAAAAGCAAATCCCTTGCTCTTAAGACAATTGATGAGAGGATAGTGTCTCATGAATCTTCGGAAGAGGAAACAGTAGATAAAGATGTGGCGTATCTTGTAAAGAACTTCCGAAAATTCCTAAAGCTCAAGAATAGTGAAAAATTTGGTGTCAAAAGAAAATTCCAGAGTGCCGAAAAAGAGAAGAAAGACTTCCGAAGAAAAGATGGTAAAGATTCCCAATCCTCACAAGGAATTACATGTTTTGAATGTAATGGGCATGGGCATTTTAAAAAGGAATGTCCAAACTACTTGAAGTCGAAGGGAAAGGTCTATGCCACTACTTTAAGTGATTCGGACTCATCAAATTCTGATTCTGACGAGAGCTGTGATGGAGAAGGAAATTTCTCCGCATTCATGACCATTGCTCATGTGGAATCCTCAGATGACTTGGATACACTTGTGAAGGAGCTTGGTGAACATTCTGATTTGGAGTCTATTGGAGTTGTTGAAGAATCGGAAGCTGAAGAGGATGAAGGTACATTGAGTATTCAAGAGAATTACACTTTACTCCTTGAGAAATCAGGTGAGTATGCAAGGGTTGCAAAGGCGGCTGTAAAGAAGATGAAAAGGGCTGAAGAGGACTACAAAAGTCTACTGGCTAGATATAAAGAGGCTAAATGTGAGATTGAGACACTAAATGGAGAGTTATCGGAAGCTTACACCAAAGTAAGATTCCTTGAGCAAGAGATGGTGCAAGCGCAAGCCAAGATTGAAAGGGTCTCCTCCAGAAAGCTGGAAGATGTTATCTCGTCTCAAAAACATTTCTCAGATAAGTCCGGATTGGGGTATACCGGAGGAAGTAGCTCATCAGCCAAAGCTACCAAAGAAGTGAAATTTGTGAAGGCCATAGAGCCTACTGTAGAAGAAACCATCCCTGAGAATGTTAAGGCTGAGAAGAAGAATGTGAGTGAGCAACGGATGGTGAATAAGCCCCGAAATCAATCTATGGGCAGACACGAAACCAGAGCAAGATCTCTCTCAAGACCACAATGGGGTCCTAGAACTGAGTATGTGTGTCACTATTGCGGACTGCGAGGGCATACTAGACCCAACTGTCAAAAGCTGAGAGCAGACAACAATGCAAGCACACCTCGGTCACGAGGAAGAAGGAATGACAAGAGGTCTTGGGGTGGTGAGAAACCAAGAAGTCAAAACAATGATCCAGGAATGACGGACGTGATGAAGATGATCGGTGCCTTCACCACCTGCTTGGAGAGCTTCAACAGGAGGTTTGAAAGTCCTAACTCTCGTACCCGATCCATCAAGGATATCACCCCAAACGCACGTGACGTGTGGGTGACAAAGGGTACTCATGCATAAGCATTATAACATGTCCATGCATCAATTCTTCCTATGCTTTGTGGATATGATTGGTTATTTGCGTTGTGTTTTTGAGTATCTGTTTAATTTGTGGTTTGTTTGTGTTTAAAATGCTTTTTCATTTTTCTTGTTTTTGATCATTCTTCTACTGCTTTCGTGTCAAAAATCCAAAAACACATAAAAAGTTGAAAATCCAAAAAGTTTGATCACTTTGTTGAGTTTTGTCTCAAAGCATGTTTAGCCTTGTACCTTTGTACTAATGGCTTTGTGCATTTAACGAGCTTAGCTTGTCTCTCATGCACTCATATCATTGTGGAAGAAATTTTGAAATCTATGTGATTGTTGTAAATAGATCTTCAACCTTGTCATGAATGATTAGTGAATGGTTTTGTTGATCTTGAGACATGCATAGACTCATGCCTATATATCTTCCCACTTTTTATTTTTATGCTTTTAAAGAGCTCTCTAAATGTAAATCTCCAAATGAAAAGAGATATAGAGCTGCAAAAGCCTGTCGCACATACTAGTATTTGACTAGGAAAAAGGGAAAGCGACCAAAATAAAATGTATGAAAGATGCCCAAAAAGCCAAAGGCTAACTCATTAATTGAAATATCAAAAATTTCAGGCATCTATCTCACAATGAGAGTTTCTTTGCTCAAAAATGGCAAATGATATGTTGAATATGGAGCCAAATGAAAAGCTTCAAAGAATTGTTATCAAGTTCTTGTGGGAGGTCATATATGCATGCTTCTATAATTGAGATAGGTCACATTATCTAGTGCTAGTTGTGTATGCCTTGATTGAATTGATCATTGAAGCTTCACATTGGACTAAGGACTATCTCATTTTTGATATCCACACACAACACACAAGTCTATGTTCAATGAATGCCATATTCATTTGTGTGATTGTACTTGATTAAATGTGTTTTCACATGCTCAATCTTTGTTGGTCAAACACAAAAAGATTTTTGAGTGTTTTGTTTTGTTTTTGGAAAGTACTTTGCTTTTACAAAAATGTGAAATTTTTTCAAAAACAGTGTTGCCCTGTTTTGGCGACTAAGTCGCGGGTTAGCACAGTCGCAAGCCCCAGTCGCGAGCTCAATCAGAGATTTTCGCGACTTACTGGCGAGTCAGTACTCTAGTCGCGAAAAAGACTTAGAAAATTTTTGAAAAATTTGAGTTTTGCTCTTTTCGCGGCTCATTTTGGCGGCTTGTTCGCGGGTGGAATGTACAATCGCGAGGGTTACTCAGAGATTTTCGCGGCTCAGCTCGCGACTCCTTCGCGACTAAACCTTCCAGTCGCGAAAAACACTTAGAAGATTTTTCTAGAATCTTACCTTCACAGTGTTTCGCGGCTTGCCCTGGCGACTTACTGGCGACTTGGTTAAGTCGCGAAAAACGCGTGTTTTGCGTTTTTGAAGACAGTTTTTAAAATTGTTTTTCAATTTTCCCTCGATTTTCAGCGACTGTTCATTGTCTTCTTCACTCTCTCTCTCAAAGCTTTCGATTCTCACTGAAAAATCCTTCATTTCTGCATCATTTCTGCATAAATCTTCAAGAAAAAGGTATGGGTTTTCTTGTTCTTCACTCCATTTTCATGCTTTATGTAAAATATTCTTGAATCTATGTGTTTTACTGTTCGGATTGCTATTTGGGTATTCTGATCATTTATGCTTAAAAATGTTGTTTTGATGGTTTGGTTTGTTCCCTCTTGGTAATGCCTAGTTTCTTGGGTTTACTCCATTATGGGTTTTCATGTTTTCACCTTCTCATTCATGGGTTTTCATGCTTGAAATTTGATATTTGAATGGGTATACCCATTGGGTATACGGTTGTTGGTTTCTCTGTGATGTTTCCCTAAATGAAATTTGTGTTTGCCATGTGTATGACCTTATGTTTATGTGGTTCAATCTGTTCTGTGTGTGTATTTACACATCTTGAGTGTGACCCTGCATCTAGGCATTATCTTGCACATTCCATGTTCTTTTGGTTAAGTTTCAGTGACAGTTGCTTTCATCTGTCTGTATGAAAATTTCATCTTTACAGACTGAACTTGGTTAATCTGTGATTACTATGTTATGTCTTATTTCTCTGTTATCAACTATTCTTGGTTTGTGTTTTTTGCTCAATACTCTGTTCTTCCTTATAACTACATGGTTACTAATTTGAGTATACTTCCACATATTGTGTTGTGCCCTTGTTGTGGACTTTTCTGAGTGTTTACAGATGGCTTCCACATCCTCTAAGAAGAAGACTCCTGCTAAGAAGGCTGATAAAAGATTGAAAATGGACAGCAACCTGTTTAGATCAGTCAAGCATTTTGAGAGATACAGAGATTCCTTCGTAAAAGGAACAATTATCCAGGAGAGATTTGTGGATTTACATGACTTGAGGGATACATTCATTCCAAAATGCTTTGAAGGAAGAGGCTGGGAGAAACTTCTGGGTGACTTACCTTTAGTGTGTGAACCACTAATCAGAGAATTCTATGCAAATGTTGTGATAAAGGAGGAGGAGTTGAGTTGTTGGGTGAGGAGAAAGGAGTTTACCTTAGATGCTCATGACATTGATAAGGTTTTAGGACTGGAGGGGTTAGAAGATTATGAATTCACTAACTACAAGGACAGAATGGTCTCTCTAGAAACTGTCCAGAAAAAGATTGGTGGGGTTTTAGAAAAGAGATGTCTCAACACTTCTGACTTTCCTAAAGACATGAGGTGTTTAACAACAATAATGATGTACAATCTGTACCCTATAAGGAAGATGACTACATTGACGAATGCCAGAGCCATCTTTCTTATGGATCTTAAGGAAAACACCTTTATTGACATCAGTTCCCACATTTTTGATACTATAATGGATGAAACTAAAACCACCTCGAGGCCCAAGCTGGTGTTTCCAAGTCTTCTCATGAGAATTTTCAAAGAAAAGGGTGTTGTAATCCCACAAGATATCAGTCCCATGCCTCCTCTATCAGCCATCAACAAATTTACTCTAGTACGGATACAGAGTCGTCTTCCAGGTGAAGAAGAAGAGGGTGTCCATGAAGAAGGTGATCCTATGGAGACTGAAGCAGAAGGGGCAGGACCAGTTTCCACACCTAGAGTAAGAGTCAAGAGGAGCAGACCTTCTACCTCATCACCTGTACCTCCTGATACCCTTCAGATCATCCTGGAGAGACTTGATACAATCCGCGATGTTCAGAATCAACAGACAGAGAGGATGACAGCAATGCAGGACCAGCTAGATGTACTCTCTGCCAAGTTTGACAGCATTCATACCAGCCAGGATCACTGACCCTTTGGCCATTCCGGTCAAAAAGGGGGAGAACTTTTGGGGCAGCTCTTGAGGGGGAGTGCTCATTTTGAGGGGGAGTTTAAATATGTGTTTTGTTTAAGTTTGATACACTGGTTTTTAGTCTGTTTTAAATATTTGTGTTTTAAGTTTGATACACTTGTGAATCTTTGGTGTTTACTTATATAGTATGATGTTATTCAGCTTTAAGCACTGTTTGATTGTAGTTTTGTACCCATTGTTGCTTTTGTAAACTTTGAGGGTTGTTTCTTGTTCTTATGCACTGTTTGTAGGCTTGTATGGTTTGTGCCATGTATTTGCAAAACTTTGCATATGCAGCCTTTGTGCTTTGTGTTTTGGTACTTGTTAATGCCTTGCATTATCTTAAGTACAACACTCTTGTGCCCGTGTAGGATTGTTCCTAGATGCATATATGTTTGTATGCATTGGTTGAGTGTTGGACTTGCAAATGATACTCTTCAATTGAGTTTATCATTTTTGCATGTCCGGATGTTCATTCCTTGTGTGAATGAACATAGTAATCACTTTTGCTTAAGTGACTACTGGTGTTGATCTTGCCATGAATTATTGCTTTTATGCTTATGTTCATTTTTGCTTGATCATGCTTATTTTGCTCCATATGCATATTAAGTTTTCTGCATACAATGATATTGCTATGTTATTGTGTTTCAGGAGTTACTTATTCATATGTTCAAGAGCTTTATAGAATCTAGAGTTAGGTGTGAGTGAGTTTTTCAACTGTTCCCAACTCACGTTTAAGTCTAGAGTCTGTTGTAGGGTTTTGTCACGGAATAGCCAAAGGGGGAGATTGTAAGGTTGAATTTAATCAACCATTTAATTGGCTTTATTCCGTGACCAATTTGCTTGTCATTTAGCACTTAGCAACCCCGTATTTAGGTGGAAAAATTACAAGGGTAGTGTGTGAGAAGATGTGAAGAAAAGCTCAAGAGTGTGCAAGAAAAACAGAGGCTCACGCTAGGGCTCGCGGGTGGATCGCGACTGGCAAGCCGCGAAAGGCTGGTACGTGAGAGGCACACTGGGAAGCTGAAGGGTCGCGCCAGCTGTCACGCTACAGGACAAAAGTTCCAGACTGGCCAGGCCGTTACGTCGCGACTTGAACTCGCGACTTGGACAAGCCGCGAGACCAAGTCGCCAACTTGCCCTGTTTGGTAAAAACTGACGTTTTGCATTCCCTTCTCACCCTACTATATATACACCCTTATACCCATCATATTGAGAGAGCTTCCAGAGAGAATTTTGTAAGAGAAAACCCTAGAGCCAAACAAGATTGCCTCATCCCCAATCTTCATCTAAAGAGACTACAAATTCCTCTACTCTCTTCCTCTCCATTGTCATATCCTTGAGAGGTCATTTACCAAACCCTTATCTCACCACACCCACGTCTGTGAGAAGGTCCATTTGGTGCTTTGGGAAGCAGTTTGGAAAGGAACCAATATACATTGGTTGATGTGATGGTTAAGTAGCGAAATCCGGCAAGCTAAAGAAGAAATAGGTTTGGCGTAACCTCGTTGGAGCAAGAAGCTTGGAGGGCTTAGGTACTTGGATAGATTAGGCTTGAAGGGTCTTCTGCTGTTCATGTATCCCAACTATATTCTTTAGTGGATTTTATCACCGCTTGGAGGGCGGCGGAGAGGTTTTACGCTGAGGACTTCCGTTTCCTCTTCGATAACATATCGTGTGTTGTCCGTGTGTTTGCATCTCTCTTTCCTTTATCTTTGCCTTATATTTACTGCTGTGGATGTGTTTATATTTGACCTAGATTATTTATCAATTCTGTTATAAGCTTGTTATCATGTTCCGTACATTAATTGTTTGATATAAAACTTGAATTGGTATTTTTGTAATTTGGGGTCTAAACGTTCAAGGGTGATTCTTACCCATATTGAACTTTCAGATGGATAAGATTTCAAGGGTTGAATTAGATTAGGATAGTTAGTTACAATTGGACAAGCAACAGTGAGTTGCTTAGTAGTTTATTACATTAATCACATTTAATGTTTAGATGAATTTATTGAAAAATACAAACAAATCTATTGAAAGATCTCACTTATATAGACAGGTGAGAGTACTTACAGAATCATTTTTTTAGATAGATTTCGCTTCATAAAGGGAAATTTTTTTTACTAATGAATACAACATATTCACCATAGAAGAACCCATGATATGATTCTTAGGTTGATAACACACACATATATAGATGTATATATACACAAAATATCAGAATTAAACTAAAATTTTAAAGTGAATTTTTAATCAACATAATCAATTGTTTTTCTGCTTTTAACTGGGTTAATGAATTTTTTTTAATAAATATTTTCAACCATGTGGTGATATCTTACTTTTGGGGAAATTAACGATTTTGGTTCTTGTAAGGTTGAATTTAATCAACCATTTAATTGGCTTTATTCCGTGACCAATTTGCTTGTAATTTAGCACTTAGTAACCCTGTATTTAGGTGGGAAAATTGTAAGGGTAGTGTGTGAGAAGATGTGAAGAAAAGCTCAAGAGTGTGCAAGAAAAACAGAGGTTCGTGGCTAGGGCTCGCTGGTGGATCGCGACTAGCAAGCCGCAAAAAGCTGGCACGTGAGAGGCACACTGGGAAGCTGAAGGGTCGCGCCAGCTGTCACGCTACAGGACAAAAGTCCCAAGCTGGCCAGGCCGTTACGTCGCGACTTGAACTCATGACTTGGACAAGCCGCGAGACCAAGTCGCCAACTTGCCCTGTTTGGCAAAAATTGACGTTTTGCATTCCCTTCTCACCCTACTATATATACACCCTTATACCCATCATATTGAGGGAGCTTCCAGAGAGAATTTTGTGAGAGAAAACCCTAAAGAAAAACAAGATTGCCTCATTCCCAATCTTCATCTAAAGAGACTCTACAAATTCCTCTACTCTCTTCCTCTCCATTGTCATACCCTTAAGAGGTTATTTACCAAACCCTTATCTCACCACACCCACGTCTGTGAGAAGGTCCATTTGGTGCTCAGGGAAGCAGTTTGGGAAGGAACCAGTATACATTGGTTGATGCTATGGTCAAGTAGCGGAATCCGGGAAGCTAAAGAAGAAATAGGTTCGGCGTAACCTCGTTGGAGCAAAAAGCTTGGAGGGCTTAGGTACTTGGGTAGATTAGGCTTGGAGGGTCTTCTGCTGTTCATGTATCCCAACTATATTCTTTAGTGGATTTTATCACCATTTGGAGGGCGGCGGAGAGGTTTTACGCAAACGACTTCGGTTTCCTCTTCGATAACACATCGTGTGTTGTCCGTGTGTTTACATCTCTCTTTCCTTTATCTTTGCCTTATATTTACTGCTGTGGATGTGTTTATATTTGGCTTAGATTGTTTTATCAATTCTGTTATAAGCTTGGTATCATATTCTGCACATTAATTGTTTGATATAAAGCTTGAATTGATATTTTTGTATTTAGGGGTCTAAACGTTCGAGGGTGTTTCATACCCATATTGAACTTTCAATTGGTATCAAAGGGGGTACACTTGTTGTGGTTTTAATACCTAAGTGTGATCCTTGACCCCTAGTTCATATGGATAGGTCTCAATCTCTCACTGCTCCACCATTTTTTGATGGTGATAATTATGCTTTTTGGAAAGTCCGAATGAGGGCGTTTTTGTGTTCTATGGATGAGGCTGTGTGGGATGCAGTTGATATAGGTTGGACAAAGCCAGTGGATGCCAAATCCACTTGGGACAAGGCAGCTCTTGCGGCAGCTAATGCAAACAGTAAAGCATTGAATGCCATTTTCTGTGATATCTCTCCAGAAGAATTTCATAGGATTTCACATATTACTGTTGCTAAGGAAGCATGGGAGATTCTGGAGACGACTTATGAAGGAACCAAGAAGGTGAAAGACACCAAACTTCAGATGCTGACCACTCGCTTTGAGCAGCTAAAGATGGATGAGGATGAGTCCTTTGACTCTTTTTATAGTAAGCTAAACGAGGTGGTCGTCGGCAAATTTAATTTGGGGGAAAAGACGGANTAAGCCTTCGACAAACCGTAAATGTCGTAAGTTTGTTTTGACAATAATATCCTTCAATAATTATATATATATACTATACAACCTAAACTGGTCTAAAATCTCAGTAGTACACAAGTTTTCGTTGTGACTAATAAGGAATATTTTGCTCAAAATTTTTCTAACTCATTTTATCCTTCGGGTTTGAAATGCCCTGCGGTCTCCAATGGATTGTCGGGTACTAGACCCCTTTGGGTTGATGACAATGCAACACCACTCATGCTCTCCACTCACATTCACCGACGGGTAGAAAGATACCCATCGGGTTACCCAATACCAACGATTGGTTACACTTGGTCCCATACTATTTGCGTATTTTCCACTCATGCATCCCCTATATGGAAAGAACTTACACAACACGTCCAAAAATCCTTCCACATATTCGTGCTTTCCAAATATGGGAATTAAGGTCCTAAGATCTCGGAACATTAACTTTGTATCTTTCTTACAAGAGAAGATCCTATGTTCATGAGATCTTGGTTAGCCTTATGCCACTATATAAACACCAAGCTTCCTCTTCTCCAAGGTATGTGTAATTTCCTAACTCTTATACTTTTGAGCTATTGGAGATTTTTCTATCACTAACTTAACTTTCGAAGTGTCTTTGGCCGACACTCCATCGGTGCTCTTTTTAAATTCTTTACCTTTTTGTTCTTCAGATATCTCAATTGCCGCGCATGTGGATAATCAATTGACTAACGATTTTGTGCATCAGTGACATACTAGTATAGTTAAAGAATTTCAAAGAATAATAAGATTCCTACACTTGAGCAGATCCACAAACCCAATGACGATTTTGTGTATCCGACATTAGTGACATACTAGTATAGTTGAAGAATTTCAAAGAATAATAAGATTCCTACACCTGAACAAGTCCACAAATCCAATGACAGTTGCTTTGGAATATATTGTGATTGCCTTCTATAATTTTATCCATACAACATTCAAGAAAAAAAGTGGCCTCATATTAAAAAAATCTTAGCGATCCTGTCTATGTCAAAGAAAAATAAGATTCCTAAAACGTTAAACGTGGGGCAAGGAAGGGAGTTGAATGTTCAAATAGTGTGTAAAACACTATAAACGTTTAGACCCCCAATTTACAAATTACCAATTCAAGCTTAATATCAAACAATGTATGTGCGGAGAATGAACATAAACTTATACCAGAATTGATAAACAATCTAACCCAAATAAAATCACATCCATAGTAGAAATTAAATGGCAAAGATTAAAGGAAGCGAGATACAAACACAAGGACAATACAACAATGTGTTATCGAAGAGGAAACCTCGGCGTAAAACCTCTTCGCCGCCCTCCAAGCGGTCAATAATCTACTAAAAAATGAAGTTGGGATACATGAATAGTAGAAGACCCTCCAAGCCTAATCTACCCAGTGTACCTAAACCCTATAAGTTTCTTGCTCCAATGGATATTGGTTGAAGCTATGGGCTATAGTAGAATCCGGTAAGCTAAAAAAGATAAAGGTTCTTTGTGTAAAGAATTTGGAGGGTCTTTGTATAAAGATTGTGGATGAATCAATCTTGTTTTTCTCTAGGGTTTCTCTCTCCAAAATCCTCTTGGAAGCTCTCTACATTTCATGGGTATAATGCGAAGAGTCATTTTTCCAAAACAGAGCTAGCTGGCAGCTTGGTCTCGCGACTTGATTGAGCCGCGAGTTTAAGCCGCGAGATAATTGAATGGCCAGTCTGGACTTTTTGTCCTGTACTGCTCTAGTTGGCATGACACTTCAGCTTCTCCGCATGCTTGGCACGTGAGCATCTTCTGGCGGCTTGCAAGCTGTGAGCTACCCGCGAGATCCAGCCGCAAGTTCTTGCTTCACTGCACACTCTTGAGCAATTCTTCACACTCTTTCACACACTACCCTTACATGAATCACACTTAAATACAGAGTTACTAAATGCTAAAATACAAGAAAATTTGGCATCGAATAAAGCCAACAGAATGGTTGATTAAATTCAACCTTACAGGAGTAATAATGTAATATGCCACTAACTTTTTTTCTTTTTTTTTTTTTTTATCCTAAAAAAACATTTTTTGTTAGAAGAGCAAATAAGGATTATCCATATATTTTCCTAACCTCTCTATATAATTATTTTAAGTCTAATAACACAATTTTTTTTTTTTACAATAGTTGACATTGCTTATTGTGGTTGGTGTATAATAAAAGTGTTGTTAGTGATAAACTTGGGTGAAAGTGCTATGCTCTAATCATAAGATGTCATGTTAATAATTGTGGCAAAAAACTTTGTAGTCTAATTGGCACCTCCAAAATGTCTATGGTTCAAATCCATCTTCCAATAATAACTATTAAACAAAAATATTCGGTGAAAATAGCCAAATACCACATTTTGGCAAAATTTGTGACAAACTAGCATTGTTTCGAAAATATTTAGTAATGTACCACTTTTTTAGTACTCAAGTTTCACAAAATCGGGTTCTAAATAATACTCGAGTTTTGTAAACTTGAGTTCCTAGGCGAGTCACCAGCGTGGCACTACTGACCTGAAATTTGTGTAATTAAAAAAGCAATATGATACTTGATATTATGAAAATTAAGTACTTCTTTATAGTACTCGAGCTTCACAAAGTTGAGTATCTTGTTTTTCTTTTCTTTTTTCCTACTTTTTGTTTCATACAAAACTTTTATGAACTAAGTTCCTACAGATTTTTCTATGCTCTATTGCATTAAGTGTAAAAAGAAGTTGTAGATTTTTAGGCTTTTGGGTTCGGTTCTGCACAAATTACCAAAGTGTGGATTTGGGGAGAAGGTATTGCAT
Organism: Quercus suber; assembly: GCF_002906115.3. NCBI lineage: Eukaryota > Viridiplantae > Streptophyta > Magnoliopsida > Fagales > Fagaceae > Quercus > Quercus suber. The sequence continues at coordinate 931,219 of NW_027069637.1, forward strand.
GTTTTGGGGTCCACCCCCTTGTGAGGGGGAGGATGCATGTTTCCGAAACATGCTGAAATTTCTCGGATTTGGGTGAATAGGAAAGGTCAAATAGACTAGACTTGAGGCCTGACAAGTTCTCAAATATCACATGTGGTGTTGTCCTCATCTTAAAAGAAAATTAATGGTAGCATGTGGCAGAAAAAGAAAAATAAAAGGGGAAAAAAAAAAACAAAAATAAAAGAAGACTGTATAGAAGAAGATGGGTCTAGGATGGATCTTCAGGGAATTCTGCAGTAGTGCAAGCCTTAAACCTTGTTAGGAAGTTAGTAAGATGCAAAATGGCCCTTACCCTGGATAACACCTAAACAAAGCATCGGATGGCAGAGGTCTCATTGATTGTATTGTTGTAAAAGTGCTGCATAGAAAAATGATAAGAGTTGGTAATTTGATATGATTCTAAAAAAAAAAAAAAGCAATAAGCAATATGGTACTCAATATGGAATTTGTGTAATTAAAAAAGCAATATGGTACTCGATAAAATTACCAACTCTTATCTAAAGCTACAAGACACAATCACACAAAGTTCTGACATACAATTCCACCCCTATATGTTTTAGTTGTATGTGCAAAAAGTTTGAAAAATGATAAAGAAATGATAAAATTTAGAATGAATGTTAATGATAGATATCAACAATAGTAAATAAATTTCAAAGTTATTATTATTAGTATTATTTTAATGATCGGTGATATAAAGGTTACACAATAAATAACTTGTTCTCTATCAGAGACAGATAATTGGGTTTTTATCCCAAAAAAAAAAGAAAAAGATAATGGGGTTTTTTTTTTTTTTTTGAAATAGAGATAACGGGGTTGTTTGATATACTTAGTGGAACTCTTATTAATGATGTGACATGAGTGATGAGTCACATGACATCTATACATCTTTTTGTTATTTTGAGCAAAAGCATTTTATGCATCCTAATTTCCAACAACGCCAACCTTTGTGTAGTTGGCGTCCGCGAAACATAGACAGGAGTTGTTTGAGAATTGAGATACATAGGAATTCTTGTTAATGCATGATGTGCAAAAAATTGCATGTAACAACACATGTTGCAGAATTTTTAATTTGACCATATATTGGAAATAGATATAGATGAGAATAGAATCATTTGATATAGATGAGATAAAAATCGATAATAGAAAATCTTGATTAATGACTAATGAGGGTATATGATATTGGTATCTCTATTGATATGAGAAATCCCTCAACCAAAAAAAAAAAAAAAATATATATATATATATAAGCTTTTTTGGTGCATAATTGTAGGACAAACATCTGAAAACTTTTTAAAGAAAATAGCATTTTGATTATGACAGAGCAAATTTACAAACCTGTATATGTGAGTTATTATTAATAGTGTGTAGTCCCATGCATATAAATGGATATAATTGAAAATAATCAAAATTATAAGGTTCAAATTATTATACAGGCCAAAGGGTATTAACTTACACTTTTTTTAAAACCATACATTTCTAAAATATGTAATAGTGTCTCATTATATATATATATTTAATATTTAATTGGTTTTAAACTCTTCGGTTTTTGTACTCAATAATTCACTTGTCACAAAAATTAAAATCTTAGATGAGCACGTGACGGAAAATTAGATTCTAATTGAAATCCAATTTAAAATCTAATTGAATTTGCACTCTTCGGTTTTTATATTCAACTAGTCGCTAACCCGTGCGATACAAGAGATAGTTAAATTTAAAATCACATATAATTATAAAAACAAATAGAGACTACTGTATGAAAAAACTATTAATCAAAAGTTAATAAAAAAATTATTTCATAATTTAAAATAGTTTTTCATAGGTACTATATAGGTATGAACCAAGTAGGATGCATATTTTAAATTAAAAAAAAGAGACCATAATAGTGTTTTTACTATTCAAAGAGAAAATGATTATGTTATTAAGTGGATATAGACTCTCTATGGGAAACAACATAGACATAGTGGTTGTCCAACAAAATACTCCACATAATAAAATATTGCCTTGGGCAAGTCACATATTGCGCGTTACTGCTTGCTTTATTATTTGTTGTATTATATTAGAAATTCGATTTANAGCATTTTATGCATCCTAATTTCCAACATCGCCAACCTTTGTGTAGTTGGCGTCCGCGAAACATAGACAGGAGTTGTTTGAGAATTGAGATACATAGGAATTCTTGTTAATGCATGATGTGCAAAAAATTGCATGTAACAACACATGTTGCAGAATTTTTAATTTGACCATATATTGGAAATAGATATAGATGAGAATAGAATCATTTGATATAGATGAGATAAAAATCGATAATAGAAAATCTTGATTAATGACTAATGAGGGTATATGATATTGGTATCTCTATTGATATGAGAAATCCCTCAACCAAAAAAAAAAAAAAATATATATATATATATATAAGCTTTTTTGGTGCATAATTGTAGGACAAACATCTGAAAACTTTTTAAAGAAAATAGCATTTTGATTATGACAGAGCAAATTTACAAACCTGTATATGTGAGTTATTATTAATAGTGTGTAGTCCCATGCATATAAATGGATATAATTGAAAATAATCAAAATTATAAGGTTCAAATTATTATACAGGCCAAAGGGTATTAACTTACACTTTTTTTAAAACCATACATTTCTAAAATATGTAATAGTGTCTCATTATATATATATATTTAATATTTAATTGGTTTTAACTCTTCGGTTTTTGTACTCAATAATTCACTTGTCACAAAAATTAAAATCTTAGATGAGCACGTGACGGAAAATTAGATTCTAATTGAAATCCAATTTAAAATCTAATTGAATTTGCACTCTTCGGTTTTTATATTCAACTAGTCGCTAACCCGTGCGATACAAGAGATAGTTAAATTTAAAATCACATATAATTATAAAAACAAATAGAGACTACTGTATGAAAAAACTATTAATCAAAAGTTAATAAAAAAATTATTTCATAATTTAAAATAGTTTTTCATAGGTACTATATAGGTATGAACCAAGTAGGATGCATATTTTAAATTAAAAAAAAGAGACCATAATAGTGTTTTTACTATTCAAAGAGAAAATGATTATGTTATTAAGTGGATATAGACTCTCTATGGGAAACAACATAGACATAGTGGTTGTCCAACAAAATACTCCACATAATAAAATATTGCCTTGGGCAAGTCACATATTGCGCGTTACTGCTTGCTTTATTATTTGTTGTATTATATTAGAAATTCGATTTATGCTATGTTAGCTTTATTGAACTCATTTCATATCATGGTTCAAGTGTTAAAAATAAAATGAGTGTGCTTTACTAATCCTTTCCCATGGAATTGAACCCCCAAATCATCTGTCAACTGCTCAATCAATTATTTATTCGGAATGCTTAAAAAAAAATTACGTGATTCTCGTTTATTAATATACACCTATACTTTTGTTACTTCATCGATTTGATTCTTTCGGTGGATACCAAGATTCTCATATTGAAAAGAATCATAAATTCTAAGAATTAGAACCGGAAGAGTTGCCCTTTTTTATATATTGATAATTGCAATCAACACAAATTAAATAGATAAAGCAAAGAAATAGAATTGGTACACTATGTACATAGATGTATGGAATTTATATCTGTATGTAATTGATATCTATGAAGATAGATAAATTCTATAATATTCAATAATTCACTTTGTATAAAATTAAAAATTAAATAAGATATGTAGGGCAAAATTGAGAATTCAATTAAAATTTAATTTGACTTTCTCTAAGTTTTGGCTATATATATATACACATATATATTATTTTTAGAACAATATTTCACTTGTTTTAATTTTATACGATAACATGCTAGGAATATCGAAAGAGAAGGAATTTCAGTGTAAAAAATTTAAGCGTCCTGGACATTGGCAAAACTCTGGGTGTGTGAATGGAATCTTTTCAACCTTTATTTGTCTTTTTAATTTTTTTTTTTTTTTAAAAACAGTTTAAGTAAAAAAATATGATTATTTTAGAGAGTTGGCAAAACTCTGTATGTGTGTGTGAATGGAATCTTTTCAGCCTTTATTTTTCTTTTTAATTAAAACAAAAAAAAAAACAAAAAACAAAACAAAACAAAACAAAACACACACACAAACACTTTAAGCAAAAATTTTGATTATTTTAGAGGGTTTGTTAAGGTGGACATTGGGCCTAATTCTCAATAATATATTGGACATTGGGCCTAATTCTCAGTTTAAGTGCTCCCTTTTTTTTAAAAGTAAAAAATTAGAAAAAGTTCTCCCCTTCTATAATACTTTAATTAATAACAATAAAAGAAATAAAAATGTTCTCTTATAAAGAAAAAGAATCAACATCAACGTTAAGTAGATCCACAAACTGTAGATAACATAAGTTTATATACATACTATAATTTTATATACATACTATACAACCTAAAGTGGTCTCAATAATACACAAGTATGGTTGAAGAATTTCAAAGAATATAATAAGATTCCATTAGCAAAAAAATAATAAGAATATTCCTACACTTGAGCAGATCCACAAATCCATTGATAGTTGGTTTGCCCTTCTTTATAATTCTATCTATACGACATCCAAGAAAAAAAGTGGCCTCGTATTAAAAAATTTAAGTGGTCCTGTCTATTTCAAAGAATAATAAAATTCCTAAAATGAAGGGAAAGGAAGAGAGTAATATGCCACTAACTTTTTATTTTTTAATTTCTGGTCTAGAAGAGCATATAAGGATTATCTATCTATTTTCTTATGTCTATATATAATAGAAATAAATGGGTTTCAATTAATTCAACTGGTAAAGTCTCTGATGGTTGTATAAGAGATCTGAGATTCAATCCTCATTTACACCAAAAACTAATTGGTATCTTAGTCTAATGATAAAAAAAACTATTATAAAAAGCGGACGACATATGTTAAAACTCATTCAAAAAAAAAAAAAAAACCAATAAGTCTAGACTATGATTTAAAAACTGGAACGGTGAAAGAATAAAAAACGAGACAAATTCTCAATTTTTTCTGATTTTTGAAAAAAAATGTGAAAAATACTTTGTTCCTTACTTTGAAAGATGAAAGTTTATATTTTAACATTAATAATATTTTTTATTTTTTTATCTTTTTATTTATTTATTTATTTATTTTTTACGTGTAAGGTAATAAAGTTTCCAACGTATGTACAATTTGAACCTAGGTACTCCATGAAAGAAGAGTTGGGAAGCGGCGAATGATAAAGTTAAAATCATTTTTTTTTAGGTGGAGCCAAGCTACACTGTCACTGACACGCAGACATCTTTTCCTTTTTTGATGAACCGCATACGGACATCTTTCCCTCGTCCATATTATAGAAGAAAATTTCATCAAAGTAATATTTATATGATTTAGTAAATATATTTTCAGTCATCAAATAATGTGCAATTATTTTTAAATAATATTAATCGTAGTTAATATTACTTAAACAATTTTAATCCTAGATTTTATTGAAGTAATTAAAAATAATACATTAGAGTATAATAATTGTTGTTTTCAAAAATAAATGTCACTTCTATAAGCCTTAACACATACAATGTAGTAGGAGAGAAATATAATAATAACAATACTAAATGCAAACTTTTCTTTTGCTAATAGATGACAAAGTAGAAAATCTTTGGCCCATGATTAACCATAAAAATCATAACATCTTTTCTTATAATGAAATAAGAAAAAGAAATTAATACATTCCTATATCCCTGATTCTCTAAATATAGAATGAGTAAGAATTTTTGTTGGGAAATTTTTTTTTTCACTAAAAATAGATTTAATTACATTTTTTTTGGGGAAGATATGCTTTAAATATTCCTAAAGTTAAATATGACAATAAAAATAAATATTAAAATAAAATGAGACATTAGTAATTTAAATAAGTGTTTGTACATTTTTCTTTTTAAATATGAAGGGGGACAATTGGGGAAAGAAAAGATTAAAATTAAATAGTGAAAGCAACACTAATACCAAAAAAAAAAAAAAAGTCTTATTAATTTAAGAAAAAAAAATGTAAATGCAAGTTATAATTTCTTTTTTTCGTGCTTGGTTTTGATATTTTCTTAGAGTATAATCATTGCTATGTTTAAGCTATGTCATAATTTTAGCTGATTAAGAGAGAGAGAGAGAGAGAGAGAGAGAGAGAGAGAAGATACTGAAATAAATTATTAGAATACTTAGAAGTGAAATGATAAAATAACATATAAGTATTAACAGTATGATTATATATTTGAAAATTTTAAAATGTTCTATTTATGTGATTTTTTTATAGGAGGTTGTATGATGTTTTGGTTTTTGGAATTAACTTAAAATTTTTATTTCCAACTATCAGAAGCTGGATTGATTGCACATGTCCTTAATAAGTATATATCTCTGTAATATATATATATATATATATTTTTTTTTTTTTACATTAAACAACATATAAAATATATTTGGCACATTGATAAGGAGATATTATGATAATATACCATGTTATAATTTTAAGGTTGTATTTTGATTTTGGAATATTACTAAACAAATTTAAACCTATTTGTTTAAGAGAACCTTTATTTTGTGGGGCAGGGGGTTGGTAAAATTTATGTTTAATTTAATTTCTTATTAATAGAATAGAGGAAATGAGAGGATTAAAAAAAAAAAAAAACTAGGGGCCACACCCTACCCTAGGCCAACCTCCCTTCTCTTTTAGTGGTGTCAGTACTGAACCATAAGACTCTTAGTATGTTCATTCAACTAATTAATACCCAATTATAACTGATTACGTACATATTGCATATTAATAATGTGGAATTGATATGCCCATCTATTCCATTCAAGAATATAACATGTAGTTTTCGATTTGTTTTTTTGTTACATGATTAATAGTCTTGGCCAAGACAGGATTTGACTCCAATGGTGTAAAATTTATAACTTACATCCAATACATATGTCTTTATACATCAATGGACCTACAAAGATTTATAAACATTACGAACGAGCACAATGTACATGCGTTATAACTAATTAGTTTGTAACTCCATGCATATGATATATAATAAAATGCATAATATAATTCCTATATATTTAATTTAAATACTATTGATAGCCATTTTTATATTTTGTTAACTCTTTAAAAAAATTTGTAAGGATATTATTAGGTATAAAATGTAAAATGTCCATGTTTCTTTTAAATATATTTTTTTGTGAAACACTTTTTTTTTTTATGATACATTTATTCTAGATTTTTTGGTTTTTGTACTTAATAACTCACTTGGATGAATATTTATGATGCGGTCCCACATTTAATTCTAAAATTAAAAAATAAAACTCTTTAGGAATAAATAATTTAAGACACATGGCACAAAATTGGAACTCTGATTTGAAATTCTAATTTGAGTTTCTCTCAACTTCACCTATTATTTATATATATATATATATATATATAGATTTGCATCAAAAATAAACCTTAAGTACAATTAAAAATATATATATATATATATACTTATAGGAAGTGAAATTTATATATATATATATATATTGTTAAACTCATAGTATGATTGAACTATTACAATTTTAAACCACAGAGTAATTATTTATGCAACCAAAAATTTTGATTTTAACTTAAAAAATTATTATATAATTTTTTTTTTCAAATTTTACTACTTATGCACATTCTTTTGATAAATAATTAGTTGCTACATAGAAAATTTAAACTAATAACACTTTTGAAAGGTAATAATATATTTTTATTTTTTTCACTTTAATTAAAATTTTTGTTTCTACCACCTCACATCCTTGGTGCGATGGTCACTCCACAAGTATAAGTACTTGTGGGGTGTGGGGAGCAAAGACTGGGGTTCAAGTCTCTAGGAGGAAGTTTTACACACATACACTTAGATTAAGCTAAAATAGAATTTCTATCTTGTATCCAAAAAAAAAAAAAATTTGCTTCTTTATTTTTTTTTATTTTATTTATATCCTATCCTTAATTTTCATTTATAACTTTGAAGCTTAAAACATATTACTATAATAGGAACTATTGTCATTGTATTTTTTTCAATGAACCTTGACATGTAGAAGAGGTATATATAAGAAAACACATAAAAATGTAGAAATATAAGTTTAGAAACAAAAAAAGGGGGGGGGGTGGGGAGTTTAGGTGGGGCCAGGGGTCCGCCCTTGATTGGTAGCTACAACAAATTAGAACTGACCAATAAAGAAATCTAATGACAATTCTAATTAAATTATGCCATTTTTTCTAAATAAATGGTAATTTAGTTACATTTAATCTTTTCAACAAATTCTTTGCTTTTGCTTCTTCTATATCTATACTATTATTTAAAGGGTCTCCAAGCCATTTAAGCCATGGACTCTAAATAAAACTCCTACATATTAGGTAAATTTAAAAAAACAGTTTTTTATTTTTATTTTTTTTTATTATTGTCTAGATATTTTTCAATCAAATTTCCCATGGGTCATTGTGTAGTATATAAATTAAAAAAAAAAAAAATATATATATATATATATATACAAAAATTGGGGTTGAGACTTTAGAGTGTACCAAGGTATGGGATTGAAAGAAATACCCTAACACTTATTACATACTTGATATTTAGGGTTTGTGAAATCTGACTTAAATTTTTCCTAGAACTACATTGGTGTCACTTCGATTGAGATTTGAGAGTTTCTTGTTTATTGTGTACCACAAGTCTTCCAAAACTTTGTTTGGATGAGGTGTTTGTATGAGGTACCCTTAACCTTTGAGAATTGAGACCCATATCATCTAGATAACATAAACTGTTAGGTTATAGGTTTATTGGCAAATAGTGAACATAAACTTGTCTAGATATAGATCATAGGTCTATAAGTATGATTAGACAATGTACAAGATGTTGCTAAGACAATGTACAAGAACATGAAGCTGCAGATTTGAGGAACAAAATATGATAGTTTTGACCAATTTAAACTAAGGTTCGGCCGATCGAAAGTTGATTTCCAAAATTTGTATTTCAGCCCACAGAGCCCATTAAGTGATTAGGGTTTCAGTCCAACTATACTTAATACTTAAGTGAAACCTTAATGCACGTTTTCTAAGACTGGAGAGAAGCTCTTTTGAGATCTGAGAGGTTCTGTACCTTCTGCTCTTTCAAGCTTCTATTGGAGATCACACAAATACTCATTGAACTAGTGGAATCAAGTCGCTAACCTTCAATTATCAAGTGTACGTGAGATCTAAAGCTTCAATGAGATTTTGAAGTTTGTGGATTGGAGGTTCATGTTGTAGCAGTTCACTTTAAAGGAAGTCTGTGGGATTCATAGCTCAGTTCTGTGATTGAAGTTAAATTTACAACGAATTGTTATTCTTGATTGTAAATCTCCAATTTATAGTGAAATTGTTACCTTGGGATTAATTAAGTCAAGTCTTCCCAAGTTTTTCCTTTGGAACAAATTGTTTCATATAGTTTCCTAGATCATCATATCTTGACATTTATTTTTTGGCTGTACATGATATGTTTGATTAGTTGTTTAAATTAAGGGGTTCATAATTGATTTAACTAACAACTTAGCCTTAAAATTGGTTAAGCACTATTTGGTCAGGGGTCTAAATTTAACATAAACAGAAACTACGAAAATGAGAAAAAAAAAAATGTAATCAATCTGCTTGTGAACTGTTTTTCATTTTTTGCTCTTCTGTCGGATGAAATTCTCATTCATCCAGAACAGATTTAATAAGTTTGCTATCATAGCCTGGAAGAACATATTTGTTAGTGCAATTTCAAACATCAATTAATAAAGAATATGCGAAGAGTCGATATTATTCAAAGTCAAGCTCATTTGGGACCAGAGATCTTTTAAAAGCTTACATGAGGTATAATATAGTTTCTTCTACATTCTTGAAGAACAAAGGACTACAAATTAAGATAGTGATAGTTCTTTCATCGTTGTTCAGAAAATACAAAAAAGAAGACAAAATTTGGAAATTTTACATGCAACTAGGCTTGAACTTCCAGATTTTGTTTTACTTTTGTCCACATTCTTTTCAACCAAATGGAGATAAACGAGAAGGAAAAATTAAATAAATAGAGTGAGCCAAGGATCAAACTTGCCGTGGGGTGGTTCCTTAAACCTCAACTTTGTTCTGTTTACAAAACTTAGAAGGAAGCTTAAAGTCAAAAGAAAGCAGCCATAGACCAGACTTACCAGGAGGATGGCAATTAATATTTCTATAACTCAACCCCTTTGATTTGAATTTGTTTTTCTTGTTTAATGTCTTTTGAGACTTTTAGTTGTAAGCCTCGGCCAAAAGATCGGGCTTGTATTGAACAGTAAACCCTTGATCATGATGGTTGGCTGACCACCTACAATTCTTCCTCTGACCCTCGAAAGTAACATGTTGATCTTCCTCTTCTATTATTCGTTTGAAGGAAGAAAATAATCTGTTTGAAGTTTCAAAGAAGAAGAAGATGATTTAAGAATTGTGGAAATGTTGTACTGGTCACCAGGTATATATAGGGAAAGGGAGAAAATCTGTCCCTTTCACTTGCTAGTGACACATTGACAAGGATGATATGAGAATGGCTTCATCATTTCTCACATATAAGGATAGTTATTGGTACGAATGGGATTAAAAATAATCACCCTAACAATGTTGTATAGTACTCAGGGGAATATTTTATATATTTTTTATATTAGGATTCTCTCCCTTTAAAGATGTAGCAGTACTCAAGGAATTATTCAATATATATTTGATATTAGGATTTTTTTCCATTTAAAATAGATTCAGTTCATAGTTCATTTGACACCAGAGGTGGAGGAAGTCACTTCCTCCACCATTAAGCAACAGAATTGCTCCCTCTAGCTCCCAAGTCCTAACTTCATACCTATTTGACACTTTATATACTATCAAATCAATAAATTAAATCTTAACCATAAAAGTAACCCTCTCCGATGTATGTGTAGTCCAAAGTCAACTTGATATAATTTGACAATGTTAAGGCTCTATTTGGTTTGAGAGATGAAAAAGTGGAGGAATATAAAATGGTGAGGTGATGGAAAAGTGGGAGACAAATGTATTTGATTGGGAAGATGAAAAAGTAGAGGGATAAAAAAACTCTTTTGTTTGGTTGAGAAGAAAAATGAAATGATAGAAAATATTGTTTGTATAAATTTACTCTCATACTCTTATTACATAAATTTGTTAAAAATAGTTTATAAGAAAAAAAATTTTGTTTACTGAGAAAAAAAAAAAAAAAAAAAAACCTACTGCTCATATGAAAAAGAAAACAAAAAATAAGTAGCGTCTAGACATGTGTGAAGGAAAGAGAGGGGTAAATGGGTAAATTAACATCAATGCCTCTCTCTTTTCCCATTTTTCCTCCAATTCGTGGGGAGGTAATTTTGGTGGACTTAGGGAGAAAACACCCAGAATCCATCATTTTCTCTTCCATTTTCCTCTCCCATACCATTTTCTTTCAACTTTTTTGTTCCCCATTTTCCCTGCTCCCAATTCACCCCAACCAATTGCACTGTAAGGTTATTAATTAACTGTTTGTATTTGAGTATTACTAGCACTTCCTTTTTGAAATTAATAATATGCCGAACCCACTTAACGATCATAATTTTTTTGTGTGATAGTTGATCTTAGATAAAATTCTATAAATTTAAAATTTTTTAAAAAACTTCTTTCTATAAAAGCAATTTTTTTTTTTTTTTTTTTTTTGAGAATCTTCTATAAAAGCAATGTTACATTTGTTGTCAATAAAATTTTGTAAGCGATAGATGCAGTAAAAAATAATATTTTTATATAATTTAGTACATCAATTGATGTATTTTCTTTTACTTGTAAAATTTTATGTAAATAAATCTAAATCATCAATCAATGTCATGTTTGATAAGATTAGGAAGATTATATTGCAAACTATAATTGTGTAGTGATTTTAATTTCTTAAACTTTGATAATAAAAAACTGAATTTTTTTTTGAAGATTTAGGCTAAAATATTATATTATCCTCTAAATTTTGTATTAAGTTCATTATTTGTTATTAACTTTGAAAATTTTCCATTCTTAAACTATAAACTAGAGGAGTGTTTAATCAGTTTTGTGTTTTGATTTTGAAAGAAAATGTGTTAGAGTAATGGTAGATATGGAGGTGGGTTACAGAATAGTAATGGATTGAACCACGGGTAAATAAAGTGTTAAAAATGAAACCACAGATGGGCAAGTTAAATTTGAGGCAAACCACATGTGGATAAAGTGTAATTAACCCTTAAAAAAAATAATAAAAATAATAAAAAAAGAAAATTACAAGTTTTGACTGCATCAAGTTTCAAGGAACTAATTAGATTGCTATGGTTGAGCGCACCCACAAACCTGTTGCAAGATCGTTTTCAATAAGAGAAATGTAATGTTTACAATATTTTCACAATACTTTCACAACAAAGTTTAATTGGCAGGTTGTTACTGACTATTATTAGTAGATGAAAATGTAATTTAAGTGGTAAGTTCAAATTAAAACTAATAATAATTTATAATTTATAATTTGTTGTGAAAATGTTATATATGAACATGGAACTTCTCTTTTGATAATAGTGCTATGATATTTTTTTTATAGATACATACAAGAATGAAGAATCTAAGTGGTCTAATTTTAAAAAGAGAAAACGAATCTTTGAAAGGTACTTTAAATTAATAAAAGAAATAGGTTAACATTTATTTAACTAGTTTGGGATCGTTGTCATTCTAGCCTATGAAAGTTTGATGTTTTCACCATTTTCCTCAAAATCCATTTAAAAAAAAAAAAAGAAAAGAAAAAAAGAACTTTTTTTTTCTCAAATTTTATAAATATTTCTTATATAATCTTCTTACCTATGTTTCCAAAATCGCATTTCTATTCGTTTGCTAGCTCAAATAGGTCATGTCTTGTCTGTTTTAGGCCTATGGGATGATCCACTAAGAACATTAGCATATGGAATTTTAAAAAAATTATTATTTTACAGTACTCTAAAAAGTTATTTTATCTATTTTAACATATCATTTTACAACAAATCGTCTTAATTCTTATACTTCATATCAAAACCAACACTGTTCATTTATTTAATCTTTTTTTCTCTTCTCGTATCTGACTTTCTTTCTCTCTTCTTCTCCATCTCTCTCATTCTCTATTCTTATCAGGAAGCAACCCAACTGTAGAGAAGGAAAATTCCCGACCTATCACAAGCTGACACGTCACACTACCAAGTCCACAAATACAACTAATGACAAAGCGCCACATACTGCTGCTAGGTTTTGCTATCACTATTCAGAAGCCAACTGAAATTTGCCAAGTGTCATGCAAGAACCAATCATGCATCAGCTCGTGCAAGCGATGACATAAGAGCCTCGCATGTGTAAGCGATGACATAAGCAGTCTCGCACGTGTAAGCAATGACCTAAGCAACCTCACACGTGTAAGCAATGACATAAGCAGACCAATCAGACTGTGACATGTGTCACCAATCAGACTCCGCCACGTGTCGCTCACCTACCTCTAAACTCCTATAAATAGAAACCTTCCTAAGTCATTTCAGGGAGATCTGGAGAAAGGGCACCAAGCCATCTGAAGCACAAGCAGCATCAGAGAAGATTCAGAAGTCTAGAAGCTCTCCTGGAATCAAGCCCTAAAGCCTTCAGCAACTTCAAGAACTTCAACCTTCGAATAAGAAGAACATTCGAAGAGAAATCATCAAAATCGTCTTCCTAGATCTCAAAGGTCACTGAAATCAAGCTCAAAAGCCTCCAGAAACCTTACAAACCACAAATCAGTGAAACTCTACGGATTCAAGCCTCTAAAGCACCGAAGAACTTCCACTACAAAACCTTCAAATATGAAGAACATTCAAAGAGGAATCATCCAAATCATATTCCTAAATCTCAAAGTTCACTAGAATTAAGCTCAAAAGCCTCCAGAAACCTCAACAAACTACAAATCAGTGAAGTTCAACAGATTCAAGCCTCTAAAGCCCCGAAGAACTTCCACCACAAACCTTCGAAGACGAAGAACATGAAGAATGTGAAGAACAAAGGATTTCTAACAAGCTCATAGCCAAAGATTCATTATAATTCCGTTTCAATAATCTTCAATCCATCCCTCAACCAAATTGAAGTATATTTGGTGTTCGAATCAAAATCACATTACCACAACTTCAATCAACAAATCTTTCAAGGAGATCGAATCAGAGGATCATACTTTTGTAATCACAGAGAATTGTACCACACATTCATCAATACAAATTAGCATTTGTGAAACTATTTTACTTGTTTGACTTAATTTGAACCGAGAAATTTAGTCGTCCACAAATTCTGGCATGCCCAGTGGGACATCTCTGCCTCTCATCTCTTTCTTCTTTAAAGAAAGAAACCTACATCATCTTGCTACCAGTTCCAATGACCTCTAGCAAGAACATTCAAGCTTTAACAGCTACTTCAACTAAACTTGGTACGGCTACCACCAACAAATGCATTGGTGTAATCAATTGTAGCAAACCTAAAGCAAACAATCAACTTCAATCTCAATCAACCAAGGAAACCAAGGTCCGGACAATCATTTCCTTAGACCCTCTTGCAAGAAACAAGGTCATAAAAAAGGACGACTCCACCTTGGAACACCTCGAGTATGGGGGCAAATCCCCTTCTTCCTTCACCAAAAGTTGGTCGCATGATTTCACTCCCATCAAAAGGAACCCAAAAAATGAGATTTCATGTGCTCACTTCAATTCACTTCCTTCTCCATCATCTTGAGAAGTTGTGTCAGTCATGATGACTAACACCACTACCATGGAAAAAAAGATGGTTGAAATGGAACAAAAGGTCGTCCTTCTCACAAAAGCACTTGAAGATAAGGACCTCCAAATTGCAACTTTAATGAATAAACTCGAAGTACAAGATCTTGGTGAATCAAGCCATGGTCATAAATTCACATCTGCGAAGGATGACGAAGGGAGAGAAATTGAAAACACTCCCCGACGAGAACAATCTACTTCAGTTGCTTTTGTCAGTCCAACAATTACAAGACATGATAACAAATACCATTCGAGCACAATATGGAGGTTCTTCTACAAGTTCTCTCACATATTCAAAACCCTATACAAAGTGCATCGACAACATGAGAATGCCAAATGGGTATCAACCCCCCAAGTTCTTGCAGTTTGATGGTCATGGAAATCCTAAGCAACACGTTGCTCACTTTGTAGAAACTTGTGAGAATGCAGGGACTCAAGGAGGCCTCCTTGTAAAGCAATTTGTCCGTTTGCTTAAAGGAAATGCCTTTGATTGGTATACAGACTTAGAACCCGAGTCAATTGACAGTTGGCAACAACTCGAAAGAGAGTTTCTTGACCGATTCAATAGCACGCGTCATACAGTAAGCATGATAGAGCTTACTAATACCAAGCAATGGGAAAATGAGCCGGTGGTCGATTATATCAATCGATGGTGTTCTTTGAGCTTGGATTGCAAGGATCGACTTTCTGAAATTTCTGCTGTAGAGATGTGCATCCAAGGCATGCGCTAGGGACTTCTTTACATCCTTCAAGGGATAAAACCTCGAACATTTGAAGAGTTAGCAACTCATGCGCACGACATGGAGTTGAGTATTGCTAGCCATGGAAGTACAAACCCTCTCATACCTGAGGAAAGCAAAAGGGAAGTAAGGAGGAATGATAGGAATGCAAAAGTCAGCCTCAAAGACCTAATGGTTGTTAACATTACCGAAGTCAAGGTTCCAAGAAGGGGAGCGAAGGCAAATGAAAAACAGCTTGAAGGATGGCAAAAGAACGAAGTGCATCACCTGACTTTTAAGGAACATGAGCAAAAAGCATATACGTTCCTCGATGAAGATGTGCCAAACATCTTAGAACAATTATTGCAATTGAAGCTGATTGAATTGCCAGAATGCAGGTGACCACAAGACATAGGGAAAGTTGATGACCCTAACTACTGCAAATATCATCGCATCATTGGCCACCCAATCCAAAAATGCTTCGTCTTCAAAGATCAAGTCATGAAGCTTGCCAAAGAAAACAAGATTGATCTAGACTTTGATGAAGTTATCGGGTCAAACCATGTGACTGTTGCTTGTGATGTACTTCCAACTCTCAAGCAGGGGGCAAACACTAACAAAGCTTACAAATTGATTGACAATGATAGCATAAGGATCGGCCCTATCGATGGGAAGTTCCTTAAACACTTCTATGCTTGAACATCGAGGATTGCTCCTTGGTAAGAGTTTAAACTGTCCACTGTAATGCTGCAAGGGTACATGATGTCTTCCCATTACCTTTGAAAGCATACCAATAAAGAGAAATTAATCACACTTTATGTCACCAATTGCTAGTGTGGCGTAATGGTTGGATGCCCAAGTCGCCCTTGAGAGGTCTCGGGTTCGATTAGTGGTGATACCCACTATTACACACTGAGCCATCCTTTTTTGAAAAAAAAAAAAAAAAAAAAAAAAAAAAAAAAAAAAAAAACCATTTGAACTACGTAATGACTTGATCCCTTTCCGGGGTACGTAGGCAACTTGGTATCATTTACTAAGTTCAGTCACATGAAAAAGAAGAAGGATTGCCAGTCTACCTTAAGGAATTTTTCAAAGGTCGTCAATATGCTTTTGAGATCCTTTTAATTGGCAGGCGTTGCTTAGGATCAGTCAATTCCTTACTACATGATACTCAAGGATCATTGTGGTAGAAAAAGACAGCTGCAAAGAATTGGTGTTACTCGGCTTTCCTTGAACTAATGATAAACATAAGTTAGTTCTTGGTTGTGCAGTAAAATAAAATCTTCAACCTCTTTTGCAAAGAATGAAGTCTTCATGGCATTGCCCCTCTTCTGTGGACATCCTCCCATGTCTCTAAAGTATGTTTTACATCACTTATCTTCTGGGGGCATCTTCTTGTACCTTGCAAGTCTAAGCTACATCATCTCTCTTTTAGGTTATGCCACTTCACAACTCTGAAATTTGAACCACATCATCTCCCTTTTGAGTGATGCCGTTTCATATCATGTCTCTGGAATTTGGACAACATCACCTTCCTCCAGCATCTAAAGTTGGTGTTGCGTCATCTCTCCTCTAAGGGCATGTTCATGCAATGTCAAAGTCTTGGCGGCATTCTTCTCACATCTTCAAGGTTTTATTGGCATCTCTTTGCATCCTCAAAGTCTTGATGGGAGCTTTTTGAAACTTAAAGGTTTTATTGGCATCTCCTTGCATCTTCAAAATCTTAATAAGAGCTCATTTCATCTTCAAAGTTTTGGTGGCAATCTTCTTGAAACTTCAAGGGTTCGTTGGCATCTTCAAAGTTTTAATGAGCTCCTTGCATCTTCAAAGTCTTGTTAGCATCTCTAAAAAGTTTGATGTCTGGCGATAGTACTATGTACCCTTGATGTTTGAACTTTGTCCTCTTTAAAAATTGGCACTAATGCAACTTCAAAGGCCAATATTGGTGCGACTTCAGTGTAGATGAAGTGTTGAGGAGATGTCATGGCAAAGACGAATATTGGCATGGCTGTGGTGCAAGTGAAGTGTTGACGTGGCTTCATGTTGAAAAAGCTTCATTAAAAAATACGAGTGCAAATATTGCTTCAGTAGACAAGTAATGGTGATGCTTCAATGCAAATGCAAGAGTTGGCCCAGCTTCATGACAAAGACAAGTGTGGATCACCTTTATACAAAAACAAGTGCTAGCATTACTTCATTGCCAACACAGAGCCAGTATGACTTCAAAGACAAATACTGGTGATAGCATTGTTGCCTAGCTAAATATCTTTATGGAAACGTCGTTGCAAAGACGAATATCACTAAAAGATTGTTGTTGCAAGAAAATAATGTAACAACATGAAGGCATACATCACTGTAAGAATGTTGCTATCAATGAAATACAAAACCACCAAATGAAGGCAAACACTTCTATGAGAACCTCAGCGTAAAGTTTGATGTCAACACCCAAAGATCAAAGAAACTATGCTGCAAAACAAAAACAAGCAACGAAAAAATTTGTCAGGGAAAAAGTCTCATAGCACGTAAAAAAAAAAAAAAAAATCTTGAAAGCTAGAGAAGAAGATTGAAGGCTAGGAATGCCTAAATGAACGAAGCCAATCTCACATCTTATATAGAGCACTTTTGCTAAACTAGCAGATAAGAAAAATGAAGAAAGTCAGCAAACCATTAAATGGTTCTACCAACCAGCTAGTGGAAAACAAAAAATTGTGTTCACGTTTCAAAAAAAATGTGAAAACGTCTTGAGTTTAAAAGTCAGACTTTGTAGACTTAAATGCACTCAAAATCAAAAAAGTCTGTACCAAAGTTTGAGAATAAAAGAGGACATTTAATGAAGAGAGTCAAAAAATGGTGGCTTATCACCCACTTCACAACCTTCAAGTCTAAACACAGGTGCTGCCTTGTCAGAGCTGTTGAAAAGCTACATAAGTCCAACAATGACCCGCATCCTTCTCTGACAAATTTGTGCAAATCAGTTCAGGATTTCACAAAACTGAACCCACAGAGATCTTCTGCAAACAAAGATCTAAAAACCCCAAAAAAATCATCCTCAAAGGAGCTACCACACGCCACCACGCGAGGCCAGAAGCTCTCAATGAACCGTGGCCTGGTCTTTCAAATATGTGCAAACCTGCTCATAATTTCACAAAACTGACCCTAAAGGAGTTTTCTATGGCCTTAGATTGGCCAAACCCAAAAACTTCAAGCCCAAAAATGCCACCACGCACTGCAATGCGCCGCCAGAAGGTCGAATGATTACAAGCGTCAATTTCACGCGCCTACACGCGCCTCCCTTATTCATCACGCGCGCACACGCGCCGGGGCTTCTATCCCCTGCGCCACGCGTTGACACGCGCCATACGCGTACACGCACCCTCAGTGCATGACATCATCAATGACGTCATCCTCCACTACCCTGGTCTGACTCGTTTGACCTGGACCGACCCGAAAATCTGACCCGGTCCGAACCGCCGAGGAAAAAAAAAAAAGGCTTTGACCAAGTTAGACCTTTGACTTTGATCAAAAAGTCAAAATTTTCAAGACGGGCCTGTCCCACTCAGTTTTTCGAGTACATTCCAATTTTGGGGTCCGTTTCTTCATTCGAAACTCGGAAATTGTGCAAACGTCCAATTTCTAAAAAGTTGACTTTTGCGTAAATATTGACCAAAAGTCAAAATTTTTAAGATGGACCTATTTTGCTCAATTTTTCACGTACATTCCAATTTTGGAGTCCATTCCATCATTTGAGACTCGAAAATTGTACAAATAACTCAATTCCAAGCTAGTTGATTTTTGTGTTGAATTCGACCCAAAGTCAAGATTTTCAAGCCAGACTTGTCTTGCTCAGTTTTTCGCAACTTGGAAGTCACCAATCTAACCTACATCTCCAAAGTACTGACAATGTCCAAAACTTAAGCTCCCAAGATCAAGATTTGAGATTCATCCATTTAGTTTAGATCCCCTCAAGGTTATTCTCCAAACTCCATCAAGGCTTCCCTTTTAAAGTACAGATGAACTCTCACAAGTGTGTCTTAAATTTGAAATTACATCAGGTCACCCGTCCAACCTACCATTCCCGTTCGGTGCCTACCAGTCTTCTCCCTACCATTCTCCTTTCGGTGCCAAACATTCCCACCTACCATTCGGCACCTACCAGTCGGGAATCTACCATTCTCACCAAAAATTTCCATCCGCCATTCTCAACTACTCCATCTACCATTCTTCATCTCTCTGCTATAAATAGAAGGGCCGGATTCATCAAGAACTCATCAAGAAAAACACACTGAGTTATGAAATGAAGATTTGCTTCTTTCAAATTTTCAAGTCCTCTTTCTCACAGCCATTTCTCACTATAGCTTCATCATCCTCAATACCTAGCAACCAATATTGCTTCGTAATCATCTTGAACTTAACCTTCTCATGGTTCAGTAAAAAACCGCCTCACAACATCATTATAGTTTTGAGATCCAGACAAACTTTGTTTCTCCACTTAACGACTACATTTGTCCATAAAATTTCTCATAACATAGCCCGTATCATTGTTCCTTGTAGTCTCAGATCTACCCAATCAAGAGATCTAAGGCCAACTGAATCTCCCGTACCCTAGCTCAAGGAGCTTCCTAACTGCTTTGAGAACTCCATAGTCCTTTTCAAGTTGTTTAGTCTTACAGCAAAGGTAGAGGTTCGGAACAAACATCTTTCATTTTGTTGTGCTTTCCCAACAAGTGTCAATAGGTGAAGATGGTAAAAAGTGTTGGGGTGTCCTACAAATTCTCTTTCATCCAACACTTGAAACAACCTCCAAGACACCAGTTCATCAGAGTTCAACCTTTGGGGCTGGTAAATGGTTGCCAAAGCCATATTCCATGTCCCCACCGGTGTCAGACCCAAAGGTCATTGTTGCTGGTACCTCAAAACATACTTTCTGGAATTACTCCAACTTAAATTCAACTTGAAGTATTTCAGAATGAACTTTTCTGAAATTACTTCAACTTAACGTCTGTCAGCATGGTCCCATCACACACGCACATTCAATGACTTACTGTCAGACCCCATGCAACATACAGTCAGTCCCATATTCAAAGGTGTATCTCCCAGAAACAACTACACCAGAGGGTCCCCGACATACAGGACTAGTACCATGGTGACGTATGTTTCACCCATTTGCTTTGCTTCATCCCCATTTTCTACACCCTATGATCGCCGCCAACGATCCAAAAATACACTTCTGAAGTTACATCAACTTAACCTCTGCTGAGAAGGCTCGGTCATGCAAGTACATTCAAATACTTGCAGACCTCTTTTCGGCCTCATCAAAACCTTTCATATGGGTGGGTCTACTCCTCGAAAATTATCTCATCCTGCTGAAAGCTCCGCCACCTTCAATTACTTCATTTGAAGAGCCAAGAGTAAATGTCCGTTTTCGAAACTCATTCTCACACCACACTCTAAAACTGTGTGTATGAATGAGTCTCGAGGGGGCATTTGTAGAGAAGGAAAATTCCCGACCTATCACAAGCTGACACATCACACTACCAAGTCCACAAAATACAGCCAATGACAAAGCGCCACATACTGTTGCTAGGTTTTGCTATCACTATTCAGAAGCCAACTGAAATTTGCCAAGTTTCATGTAAGAACCAATCATGCATTAGCTTGTGCAAGCGATGACATAAGAGCCTCGCACGTGTAAGTGATGACATAAGTAGTCTCGCACGTGTAAGCAATGACCTAAGCAACCTCACACGTGTAAGCGATGACATCAGCAGACCAATCAGACTGTGACATGTGTCACCAATCAGAGTTCGCCATGTGTCGCTCACCCACCTCTAAACTCCTATAAATAGAAGCCTTCCTAAGGCATTTCAGGGAGATCTGGAGAAAGGGCACCAAGCCATCTGAAGCACAAGCAGCATCAGAGAAGATTCAGAAGTCTAGAAGCTCTGCTGGAATCAAGCCCTGAAGCCTTCAGCAACTTCAAGAACTTCAACCTTTGAATAAGAAGAACATTCGAAGAGAAATCATCCAAATCATCTTCCTAGATCTCAAAGGTCACTGAAATCAAGCTCAAATCCCTCCAGAAACCTTACAAACCACAAATCAGTGAAACTCTACGTATTCAAGCCTCTAAAGCACCGAAAAACTTCCACTACAAAACCTTCAAATACGAAGAACATTCGAAGAGGAATCATCCAAATCATATTCCTAAATCTCAAAGTTCACTGGAATCAAGCTCAAAAGCCTCCAGAAACCTCAACAAACCACAAATCAGTGAAGTTCAACGGATTCAAGCCTCTAAAGCCCCGAAGAACTTCCACCACAAACCTTCGAAGACGAAGAACACGAAGAACGTGAAGAACAAAGGATTTCTAACAAGCTCATAGCCAAAGATTCATTGTAATTCCGTTTCAACAATCCTCGATCCATCCCTCAACCAAATTGAAGTTTATTTGGTGTTCGAATCAAAATCACATTACCACAACTTCAATCAACAAATCTTTCAAGGAGATCGAATCAGAGGATCACACTTTTGTAATCACAGAGAATTGTACCACACATTCATCAATACAAATTCGCATTTGTGAAACTATTTTACTTGTTCGACTTATTTCGAACTGAGAAATTTAGTCGTCCACACCAACAACTGTAGCACAAGTGCAAACACCACCATCAATCCACCAACAACCAATAGAAATATTTCCATAAACTCATCAGTTCACCACCACAGCCAATTATCAACCAGCATTAAACACCCACCACCACTAAACACCCAAAAATACAACAAATAACAGATAAAGATAAGTATGGATCTGAGGTCTAACAGAAAACCTAGGATTACCACTTCAAATGCCGACCACCATATTTGCTACCACCAAGCCATTGCCCTCCTCCTCCTCAAAGTCACCATTGGCTACTAGATAGAGAGAGACTGAAAAAGAGAGGAGATTTGTGTATTGGCTTGAGAGAGAGAGAGAGAGAGAGAGAGAGAGAGAGAGAGAGAGAGAGAGAGAATAAACCCATTATTTTATTTTACCCACACTACTATAGTAAGTTCCATTATTAAGATGTTATTGTAGCCGGGTTTTTTTTATTATTATTACAAAATAGCAACCCGAGTAATGTATGTTTTTTGTGATTTGATGGTATAAAATAGAAAATTGGGAGTTTTAGGAAGAAGAAGAAGAATATATAGTTATCGTATAAATATACACGGTTATTATTCACATGCAAATCTATTTAAATCATATACATAAAGAGAGAAAGAGATGATATGAGAGAATAATAAAAAAATTGATAACAAAATAATATTTATTCCTTTACCTATTGATTTAAGGGCTCTCATTAAACTTCTTCTAAGGTAAAATAGATAACTTGGTTGCTCTTCTTTGGTTACTAGTCAAACCAATTCCTTAAGGCTTCTTTTTATTTTGATTTTTTGCTTTTACCCAATTACAGTTGGTTTTGGAGGCATATATAGGCCTAAAACGGACAAGACAAGAATTCTTCTTCATATTTTGGGCTGATTCCATGGTTGCATGATTTTTGCTCAAATCGAAATAGCTCTGCTCAAAGTTATAGAAGACCCTTGGAAAATTCAAAATTCTCAATCTTGTACAATCAGATTTTTTTTTTTTTTTTTTTTTTTTTGAAATGGGAATGAATTGGCATTAAACCAAAATAGAAAAGTTATACAGAAGCAGCCTGCAAAGCAGGGTAGAAATAGTAAATTACAACATGTCAGAGAGAAGAAAAGAAGCTACAAACGGAGGTGTAACGCCTTTCCAAATTTGCTGAGTTCCGGTTCTTCTAGCATTTTGAGCAAGCTCATGAGCCACGGTGTTGAAGTTTCTACTCAAGTGTTTGAAGAGACAAGTCTCAAAAGATTCGGTAGCCAGGAGGATTCCCTGAATAATGTGCCCGAAGCTATTGCCTATAGCTTTTTCTTGAATTTCTTAAATGGCGTTCAAGGAATCTGATTCAATGATGATCCGAGAAAGCTAGAGCTCCTAAGCTAAAAGAATACCTTGCTCCACAGCCATGATTTTCGTAAGCTCAGCTGAGTAACAAGCATGAAGAGGCCTACAAAGAGCAGCCACAACTTGACCCAAAAAATCTCTAATGAAACACCAACACTTGAAAAGCTTTCCAAATTAGATGAAGCCCCATCAACATTAATTTTAAGAATTCTAGGGGGAGGAGGAACCCAGCTGGTTAGGAGTGCTCTGGGCTGGCTAGGGTCCCACGTGGCAAAGCAAACAAAGTCGTCATCAACACTGTTTTTAGCAAGTTGCCACACCTGATTAGGAAGGAGCCCATAGCCCTCATGAACAATCTTATTTCTATTATACCAAATGGCCCAAGCAATAGTAAAGAAAAGCTCTAATTCTTGGGGTGTTGCGTGAGAAAGGATAAAAATTGTAGAGTTAAGGAAGGATTTTTTAATACCATGGATGCTCAGTGGGTTCTCAGGCCATAAACACCAGACCAAAGATGAGAGAGCGCAGTGAAGGAGGGCATGATCTAAGCTTTCAGCTTCATTTCTACACACCGGTCAAGTCTTAGATTGAAAAATCCCCCTATGGTTTATGACCTCCATCATAGGTAAACCATTGACACATGCTCTCCAAGCAAAAATTTTGATTTTTGCTAGGAGTGTAAGGTGCCAAAGCTTTCTCCAAATTGACTTGCATGGGTCACCATTTAAGCATTCTTCTCTTGCATTTGATTCCAGCAAGTTATAAGCTAAATGATAGGCACTTTTGACAATGAATACCCCACGTCTATTCCCAATCCAGATTATCTTGTCTTCAAGGAGGTCGTGGCTTAAGGGAATTTTCAGGATTCTATCTGCTTCAAAAGGAAGGAAGGTAGCCCTTATAATGTTCACTCTCCACCACTTTGTTGTTGGGTCAATGAGAGAAGAGACTATAGGGAATTGGGGGGTATTGTTTGGAGGTGAAATAACCTTGTAGATGGATGGGGTTAGCAGCCATTTGTCGTCCCATATATGGATTAGTTTCCCATTACCCACTCTTCACTAGGTGCCCATTCGTATTACTTCAAGACTACTATGGATGCTTCTCTAAGAGTAAGATGGGGAATTACCAAGCTTTGCATTTAGAATATCTCGAGTAGGGAAGTATCTAGCTTTGAGGACCCTTGCCACTAGAGAGTTAGAATTTTAGAGGATTCTCCAAAGTTGCTTTGCAAGCATTGCTTTGTTGAAGGCTTGCAGGTTCCTAAAACCCGTGCCACCACAAGCTTTCTGTTTACACATTATTTTCCAACTAACCCAATACATTTTAGCTTCTTGCTGCCTTTGGCCCCACCAAAAGTTCCTCATCATACTTTCAATTTCTTCACATAGGCTTTGAGGAATGAGGAAGCAACCCATAGTGTATGTGGGTATTACTTGAGCTACCGCCTTAATGAGGATTTCTTTTCCACCCATAGATAAAAGTTTACCCTTCCAGCCAGCAAGCTTTTGCCCAATTCTCTCCTTTAAGATAGCAAACACCTACTTCTTTGATCTTCCAATAAAGGATGGGAGGCCTAAATACCTTGTATGTCTAGTATCTTGCATTAGGTCGAGAGAAGTCAGCATCCCATCCTTAGTTTCTTGTGTTGTATTGGGGCTAAAGAAAATTGAGGACTTTTTCGTATTTATCTTTTGACCCAAGGATTCCTCATATTTTTGAAGAATATGCCTCAACTCCCAGCTTTCCCTGCATTAGCTTTGCTGGAAAAGGATACTATCATCTGCAAAGAGAAGGTGTGACTCTTGGGCAACCCCTACTAATAGATATGCCTGTTAAAAGCTAGTTTTGGGCGACTCTGTTAATGAGAGCAAAAAGCCCTTCAGTACATATGAGAAAAAGAGTTAGGGAGAGGGGGTCCCTTTGTCGAAGCCTACGGGTAGGGATAATGTTTCCACAGGTAGCCCATTTATGATAACTAAATATGAGATCAAAGAAATGCAACTCATTACAAGATCAATCAATTTTGAGCTAAACCTTAATTTCTCCATGACCCCTTTTATGAAGCACCACTCAACTCTGTCGAAGGCCTTACTCATATCAAGTTTGGCAACCATATATCCATCCCCCCCCCCTACATTTTTGTGATTTAGAAAGTACATTAACTCAAAAGCCACAAGAACATTGTCAGTAATTAACCTATTAGGGATAAAAGCACTTTGATTCTCAGAAATAATGTAAGGAAGAATGGCCTTGAATCTATTGGTAATAGTTTTAGATATGAGTTTGTAGACTACATTGCATAGACTTATAGGTTAGTCATTTTTTTGGGGTTATTTACTTTGGGGATGAGGGCAATGTTGGTTTTGTTAAGACATGTCATAGACAGATTACTACTAAGAACATTTAAAACCATATAAGTGATGCTACTACCCACAATACTCCAATATTTTTGATAGAAAATTGTAGACATACCATCGGGTCCGGGTGCTTTAATAGGATGGATCTGTTTGAGAGTAATAGCAACCTCCTCCCTAGTGAAGTTCTTGTTTAGACTTTCATTAATTTCTTCAGATACCCATGTAGGAATGGCATCAATTACCTCATCCATCCCCGATGGGGAAGCCGATGCATAAATGTTTTCAAAATAGTCAATGGCAATTTAAGCAATGCTGTCCATTTCCTCACACCAACGGCCTTCACTATCCCAAATCCCCATAATAGTATTCTACTTGCATCTCTCGGAGGCTTAGGCATGGAAGAAGCTGGTATTTTTGTCACCTTCTTTAAGCCAGTGGGCTTTGGCTCTTTGACCCCAGTAGATCTCCTTATCATCAAGGAGGTCATTGATTTCTCGTCTTAGGCAATTAATCTCCGTGCACAGTGACCCATCTTTATCTTGTGAGGTTAAGGAGTTCAGAGCATTTCTTTTTTCCTGTATCTTCTTTGGAATCTATCCAAAAACTTTTGCACTCCACTTTGTTAGTTCCACAGCACAGCCACTTAGATTAGACATAACACCCTCCGGGGTACTGAGATCAAGATCCATCCCCCATGAGTTTTCAATAATGGTTTTACATTTTGCATTCTTTGCCCACATCGCCTCAAAATGAAAGTGCTTGGCATGGTTTTGGCGTTGGATAGTTGATTCAGACATAAGCAGAGCACTGTGGTCAGAAGTCGAATCGACCAAATGATGAGCTTTAACACCCCAAAATTTTTTGATCCATTCCAAGTTGGCAAAAGCTCTATCTAGTCTTAAATATATTCTGTTTTCCCCTTCTTGCATGTTACACCAGGTAAAATCAGAGCCACAGTAACCTAAATCCTGAAAAGCACAATAGTCAACTACCTTCCTAAACCCATCCATTTGATGTTGAGACCGGATGGCCCCCCCTTACTTTTCAGAGTTAGATAATATTTCATTGAAATCTCCTAAACATAACCAAGAGAAATGTAATTTATTATTCAGGAAAGCTAATAAGTGCCAGGATTCATACCTTCAGTGTATCTCTGGGTGGCTGTAAAAACCTGTCAATCTCCATTTGAAACTTTTCTCTGTGTCATTGATTACCGCATCTATGTGGTTTGGAGAGTAGCTCTTGATTTCCAGATCAATCTCTCTAGCCCACAGCATAGCTAGGCCCCTTTTTCTGCCTACACAAGGAACAATGAGACCATTTGCCAGCCCAATTCTATTTTTTATTCTTTCCATTCTCCTATTTTTTGCTTTAGTCTCTATTAAAAACACTACTTTAGGATTCCATCATTGCACCATATCAAGCAACGCTCGAACTGACCGAGGGTTCCCAAGTCCTCAGCAGTTCCAACTTATGGGATTCATGGCTCCTAGCGGTGTTGCCTTGCAGCCACTGCCGATCTCTCATCAGTTTTGGTTTGATCCCCTGTAGTTGCTAGCCGTAGCTTCTTCTTTGGAGTTTTTGGTTTTCCTTCTTCAAAAATCAGTTTGCCAATTCTCTTAGAACCACTACTTAATAATTGGACATCCTTACCTGGGCTTTTATTTTTTCCCTTCTCCCTTGCCATTCTTTTCCACTGGACCGTTGCTTTTATTTTCCCATTTGACTCTTGGCCCGTGACCTCCAAAGTGCCTTCCTTTTTCCCCACTTGGTCAACTGTGGGTTTGATTGGGCTATTTATTTCCATGTCTTGTTTTTCTAAGTGGGCTCGCTGGCCCACTAAAGAAAGTGCAACATCAGTACCCATTTCCCCCAGCACATCACGCGGAAGATCAGAAAGGGAGAGCTTAGTCAAGTCACGTGCATCCGACGCTCCTGCAATGGCTTGTTCCATCAGATTTGAGTGAGCATGTGTGACACCCCGCTCTCTGTCTCCCTCACTGACGTCAATACGTTCAAAATTTTTTGAGCCCAAGTTTCTTCGATCTCCTATGCTACCTATTGGGCCATCGCCACCATTGGACATAAAAGTTGTGGAAAGCTGCGTTGCAGCGGCATTGTTTCCTTCAAACCGGCCCGCACTGTCTTCTTCACAGTCTCCACTACTAGTTAACCATGATTTTTCCAGAACCATCTTTGTGTTTCCTTGAGTTCGGATCCAGTTGCTGTATTGCTTGGGGTTTTGCTGATTTGAGGGCTTTTTACAATGCTTCTCATCATGACCCAGCCTCCCACACTGAAAACAAAAGGTTGGAAGCCTTTCATATCTGAAACTCACCTAGAATTTTTCACCTTCCACACTAGCAATTTTACCCCCTCTTCTAAGAGGCTTATCTAATTGGAGATCCACTCTAATTCTCATAAATTTCGCTTGATTCGACTGTCTTGCCTGTCGGTCTACTTCAATGAACTTTCCTATGTTGTTTCCAAGCTCTCTGTCAACTTCATTTGACATAAGTTCAAAGGGGAAGCCCCTAAATTTGAACCCAAAAAGGGGAATGAGTAAAATTTATGTTTGTGGCTGAGAGCTCCCTTCGCCACCTACATAGCAATAACAGATTGTTGTCGAAATTCCACAGCCCATTTTGTTCCACCCATTTCATTTGATACTCCGATTTGAACTTGAACTACATAATACTATTTCCCACATCCACGATCTATAAATCTGAACCCATTTTCCACGCCATCCGTAACGTGTTCTTTAGCGCTCTTAAGTTCTGGTTTCTGTCTGCCAAAAGATGACCAAATAGGCTGAGAGAACATTCCTTCAATAAATCTGATTTGCATCTTGACTTGATGGAAATTTCCTCTTCTTCCTCTTTTGTGAGGTGTAGATTTGGTAGACACTCCACTACCATGTGGTCCATGGTAGTGTTGGGAAGGAAAATAGAGATGAATCTCTATGAAGAAAACCCTTGCTATAGACGAGAGGGAGAGAAAGGCTCGACTAGAGAAGACGAGAGAGAAAGACTCCTACTTGGGAGAGAAAAGAACTATGAGCTACTCCTAGCTCCATAGAGATCTGAACAATTGTACAATCAAATGTTAACCCCTTATTTTCTTGGGCTTTTTATTATACTCCGAGACAGTCTACTATATATCTTAATCCATATAAATAATAAAATTTGGCAATTTGGGCTACCTCTTTTCAATGCCCGAGGCCCATCCATATCTCCTCATATATACCCTCTTGAGTTTTTGTTGATGGGTGAGATGGGCTACTCTTTCGCCTTTTGCACTTTTGCTACACTTTTTCATTAATATTCACTTATTTACTTTAAAAAAAGAACATTGGTCCACTAAGACAAATAATTTAAATTAAAAAAAAAAAAAAAAGAACCTTGAGATTTTTCTACCATCAAATCTTTCAATTAGGTGCTAAGATTTTTGTAATTCAATTGTTGTCTATAGATTGTTTTCAATAGAAACATTCAGAGTTTAAATTCTACCTCTCTAACTATTGAATTATCCATCCATAAAACAAAAAACAAAAAACAAAAAACAAAACAAAAAAACGAAAAACAAAAACAAAAACAAAAAATCTTACCACTTTCTCTTAACAATATGCTTTTTCTCCCCCCCCCCCCCCAAAAAAGACTTTTTTTTTTTTTTTTTTTGTAAAACAAATTATACATTGATAATTGGGGAGGAAGTATTTGAATGCTGAATGACTCAATTGAAAACAAAAGGAGACGCCAACCAATTGAGCTAAAGCTTTTAGAAAACTACCTTAAATAACTTTAGATTTCTACTTTGAAAATTAAATTAAGAAGATAGCGCATATTCCAATATAGCATGCATAACATGTAATTATATTGTTACTTTATTTTGGTGACATATCAATTATTGTTTTGCTATTTTTTAAATATGATTTGATAAATATAATAGGGAAGGAAGATTTAAATCCTGAGAAATACTAGGCGGTGCTAATTTAGTTACAAAACTCTTGGTAATACTTTCTTTACTATTAGACCTAGTATATCAACTGTTTCAAGGCGAACATATGGACATAGACACTTTCTCTACTAAGACTTAAGAATTTTGTAATTTAGTGGTATTAACTAATCTCATTTATAAAGAGAACTAAGGTTCAAATTCCCTACCTTCTAATTATTGTAACAATTGAATTATTAAAAAAAAAAAATTACATATTAACTACTTTAAAAGTTTGAATATTTAAGATGTCAAATCAACTATAATTTGAATCTATTCCATACTAAAATATGTCATTTATTCTTGCCCTTTTTAAACTTAGATCTCCTGAATTTTCTTCTATTAAATAAAACATTTAATCTAGTTATTTCGATCTCTTTAGAAGTGGTCAAAATCATTTGTTCAATCAATTGATTATCAATCGAATGGCTACTGAAACCTTGAATAATCGTCTTCTTTTGAGCTACAACTTGTTCCTTTTAAATTTGACTTTGACACATATTACAAACTCAATGTCCGTTTGGGAACAACTTATTTAGCTGAAACTTAAAATTTTTTACTGAAAGTACTGTAGATAAAAGTAGAAGTTAGCTAAAATAATACAATAAAACCCATAAATAGTAACTAAAAGTGCAGTAGGATCATGAATAATAGTAAAAATAAACTGAATAATAAAATAATCTGACAAAAATAATCAATACCAAACCCACACTCAATAAGATATTACAAAGCCATAGAATTTACTAATCTAAAAACCAACACCTAAAATTACTTATAATTCAGTATCATGTGACCTCCCATGACATGTTATATACCGTCAAAACAAGTTAATGATGATTATGATAGTGAATGATCAAAGAAAACACGCTATCATATAAAACACAAAGTTAATTGTCTTTACAAATAGGAAAAAAAAAAAAAAAAAGAAGAAGGAAAATCTGACAAAATATATAGATGTTTTTATGTTTTGGTAGAAAAACAAAATATATGTTATAAGAAGGAAAATATAGAAGATTGTTAATGAATTCTAGTTCACATAAAACATAACCTGAGACCATAAGCTTGAAGAAGTATCATCATTAAACATATAACTAGGTTTCATAAACTATTCATGGGAATCATAACTTTCGTACTGTAAAATGCCTGTGCATATCTCATATCTCATAAGTCATAACTGTACATAAACTCCGAAACTTATGAATCAGAAACCATATTGGGATAATGTAAAAAAAAAAATATATATATATATATATATATATCATCACACTAAAAAATACTCATGCATGTTACCCATTATTTATTTTCAATTGCCTGTGGTAGCAAGATGGTACCAGCAATGCATCTTTAATTTCCAAGACAAAATGGGCTTTTGCAGCTTTTTGCCCTCTTTCTGAAACTAATTAGGGAAATGCCATTCTTTTGAAATTTGATTTGTGATAAATCAAGTTATGCCCTATAGTGGCATTTTTAAGGAGCCTATAGTGACGTTTTCAAGACTTATAGTGACGTTTTGTAACTTGACCTATATGAAATCGAGTTATAGGTTAAAAAAAAAATTGCCTATAATTCGATTTCATAGAGGTCGAGTTACAAAACGCCACTATAGGTCCTTAAAACGTCACTATAGGTCTTTAAAAATGCCGCTATAAGGCTGTAGAATTTTTTTTTTTTAATAACTCGATTTATCATAAATCAAGTTTCAAAAAACGAACATTAAATTAATTAGTTTGAGAAAGAGAGCAAAATGCTGGATTGTTTTTTTAAAAAGGGCAAAAGCCAATTTTTTCCTTAATTTCCACTAATATAAAGGTTCTCTCACAGGGAAACCAAAGTAGCAAGTCAAACTATATCAGTGATGCCAAATAGTAATACTTTACAATTTAAAAGGATAGTCACTTATCAATGTCCTTGCCCAACATTTAGTCCACATGGGAGAGAGTTGGAATAAGTCATTCCATCGAAGGGCTATGGGCGATATGATAATTAATTCAACTGATATAACCTTACATTTATATGCGTGTATTTTTTTCTTTATTTGTTTATTTTATCAAGCTGCTGGATTACAATATTTTATAGTAATGTCCAGCTATTATCAGGCCGCCCTAGTCAATACTCTTACCATCAGATCTCTTCATTTTGTACATACATGGATTCCTGCATGCGATCATATCGTTCTTCTTACACTCTTACTGATCACAGGCCCCAGAGAGAGAGAGAGAGAGCTTTGTGTGTGTGTTGAAATGTTGGATATACTGGACTCAACTCTACCAGACCAAAACTATTGAGGACAATGAATGGAAACAATGAAAGTTATAAACTGACAAAACAATTTGTTTTGTAGGCATAAGTTTGTTAAACAGATTACTTTTTTTCGTTGTATGTATGAAAAATGAAAAGTGGGATCAAATTTCTTGCATAATATTAGGAAGGAGTTAGCTAGGAATTTTAAAAGATTACCTCGTCTTATGTACTTCACAAGTTCAAAAGACCTCAAATGAATGAAAGAAAGAAAGAAAGAAAGAAGTGTTAAATACTTCATTTTGTTGTAAACCCTATTTGGAATCGTCAATGTGTATTTTGATAAAGATATTTCAATTCCTTCAATGAATGTTCTTACAATTGTGGAAGAATGATGAATCAAATGTGACCCCATAACAACATAAGGTGACATGTATTGATCATAAGGGGTTGTTTAATACGTAATAATTAATAATGTGATGTTCAACCATGTCTTATCAATTTACTTTGTCAGAACATGAGCCATGTCATTCCACCTCAAAACCAATTGATAATGAGGACGATATACTCAAATCTTTTGTAGTCTTTGACAACATGTCTCACGAGCCTACTTTTAGAGTGGTTATAAAGAGTCATATTGTGGTCTCCCCAATAATCCCTCTCTCACAATGACACTGGCATGACTTGAACTCATGACCTTGACTTTGATATTATTTGTCAAACTATGAGTTATGTCATTCTACTTCAAAATCAAATGGTGATGAAGAAGACACACTCAAATCTCTTATAACCTTCAATATCACGCTCCGCGGGCCTATTTTTAGAGTGGTTGTAAAGAGTCGAATTGTGATTCCCCAATATACTTTAGTATTATAATTGAAGTATATTTGCTTGTACAATAATGTCGTAGTTTGATGCATGCATCAAATTAGCAAGTCAAAACTCATAATTTTTGTTATAATAATATATTATTAATATGAATAAATAAATTATTTTAATTATTTTATTAATTTTTAATTGCGGACAGAACAGAAGTGATAATCAACTGTTCCTTAAATGTTATCAGAACTAGGAACCTTAAATGCAGAAATTGTTAAAACCTTTATACCTACGTATTGTGTGCATGAATTTTAACCATACTGTAAAGTCCTAGGTGACGGAAGAATGAGATGAAGTTCTTGAAATGCATCACAATAAGTTAGACAAAGAAACACCGTTTAGACTTTAGAGCTTCAAATTTCAATTATTAGAAGTAGGACTAATTAACAGAAGGAACGCTGTGCATGCAAGCCTTTGATATAACTAAGCCGAAGTGACAGGGGCGGAGGCACACATAAGCTTGGGGGGGCACCCCAAAGCTTATGAAACCCCTATATAATACTCTATATAAAAACAAGCTTGCCCCTGCATATGTATTAATTGGCCCCTCCAAAAAAATTCACATACCTAGTCTAATGTTAGTTTTAGTGGTTTCTCCTTTGAAATATGTTGTGGTTGTATGATCGATCAAAGGGCTAATTATTATCTCTAAAAACTACATAGAATGATGCACTAGCACAAGTGATGAAAAATATTTGATACCATAAGTATGTCTCAATCTTATTGGTTGATGATTGGATGTACCCAAAGCATGAAACTATTAGGATTAAAGAAAGTAAATGGAAGTAATGAAAATAATAGCTAAGTGGGGTTGTCTAGCAAATTATGGCATATAAAATGACTAAAACAAAGTAAAAGTATTAGTTACCCTTCAGTCATTAGCCTTTGGTTCAGCAAATGACTGAAGCAATTGTCATTTGTTTTATTTTGTTGTGGGTCTTATGCATCATATAATATTAATTTCTTTATAGCATTCCTTTTGAAATATGACCATTTTTACAATTACAATATTTAGTTTCTCATGTGGACTTTACCCAACAAAACACACATTTACTCAAACCAGAAAAAAAAAAATATATATATATATATATATACAAAGTTGTCAAGATGCTATTTTTTTTTTTTTTTAAGTAAACAAAAGTGCGCTATGTTTGTGCGTGTTCAAATGTGAAAGTCACTAAAAGTTTATTGTTTTGCTTAAACTAATGATTTTTTTGGTGGCATTCTTAGTTGTGGGGATAAAGGCCCAAATTTGGATATTGGGCCTAGGGCCCTATGTGAAGACTAAGGCATGTTCAAAGAGGAGTAAATGATTGAGAAGAACCCCAGGTGGGAGGAATATGTACGGAAATGATCAAAGAGTATAGTCCGAAGAGTGTGACATTAGTTCGAGGAGTGTGTCCTCTTCGGATATGAAGAATATTGATCAAGCAAGTACCTGGGAGTTTTGAGTGACCTTCATAGTAGTTCTAATGATAAAGATAAACTTCAGACGTGTATAAAGATGATTAGAATAGAGAAATATCTAAAGTAAAAGCTGCTACCACTGCATTAAATGCACGGTAGCAACTTTTTTGGCCTCATTAATGTGGAAAAGACCTCTAAACAGTGCAGTCTCAGCTACCCCCACTCATAGAGAACCGACGAAGATACATGATGGGACATATACTCAAGTGAGCATTCAGATGAATAATAGGTGGACAATTAGGATAGTTTAGGAGAGAACTATATAAGTGTAAAAGTCCTCTTACAAAAGGAGGGGGGAGAAAAAGAAGGAAGAAAAAAGAAGAGTGATTGTAGCTCAGATAATTGTATTAGCCTTTAAAACACTAATTTACCTCTTCGGACATCAATCTATTTGAATTTTACGTGGGTTTTTGTACTTGTTCATCCTTTGTAATCTGCATGAGACGTTGCTCAGATCACTCAGTCTAGCTCTTTCACCCATTCTCTACAAATTCATTGTGTTGGGCTTGTTGGGCTCATATCCCATATCTTTTGGGCTTACTGAGACCCCATAATTAGCGTCGTTTGTGGGAAGAGCTTGAGCGAAAGTGGGAGCAACAGTTGATAATGGCTGAACCAGGGCAACAACTAGCAAAATCTAGGTCATCCCAACACGTTGATCCTTTTCTTAACTTGGAGCAGAGACATGATCGTGAAGGTAGTGTACACACTACGCATACTGATCGAAGCCAGTCACATGGCGGAAGTCACATGTCTCATGCAGAGAAGAACAAAAACATGCAGCGGGAGATTGACCAGCTAAAAAGGAAGTTGCGCCATGCAAAGAGAAGTCGGACTTCTTCTTACTTCGATGATAATTCTAACGATGAGTAGGACGTCACTTATAAACGAAGGTCTAGAACACCAGTTAGCGAGTCTTTTTCCTACGAAGAAGAGCACTATCATAAGCGGCAACCTCGAAGTCCATCACGTGGGGGTGTAGGGAATGATGCTATGAGCAAGGCCTTGAACCAAATCTCCAAATCGCCTTTCACGCGTAGGATTGAAGAGGCAAGACTTCCTCGCTATTTTCATCAGCTAACGTTCATTATCTACAACAGAAAAATAGACCCTATAGAGCATGTGAGTCACTTCAATTAAAGGATGGCAATCCATTCTAAAGATGAAGCTTTGATGTGCAAACTTTTCCCCTCCAGTCTTGGACCAGTTGCAATGAGATGGTTTGACAGCCTGAGAGCAGATTCCATTAGTTCCTTCAAAGAACTCACTCAAGCATTTGGCTCCCGTTTTTCACTTGCCGAAAAGTGGCTAGGTCCTTAGCTTCATTGTTATCCTTGAGCATGCAAGAAGGTGAGACCTTGAAAACATACTCAGATAGGTACTGGGAGATGTTCAATGAGATGAAAGGCGATTTTGATGGAGTGGTCCTTAGTACGTTTAAACTTGGCCTCCTTATTGACCATGATTTAAGGAAGTCCTTAACTGATAAGCCAGTTACTAACGTGCGTCAGCTCATGGACTGTATTGATAAGTATAAAAGAGTTGAGGAAGATCAATAGCAAGGAAAAGAAAAGGACAAGGTTATCTCCCAGGAGAGGAGGGATTTCAGGTCGGAACGTTACAATAACAATAAACCGCGGAGAGATTTTGCTGGATAACCAAGATCAGCAAATCTTCAAGCAGTCAACGCTGTATTTAAAGAGCTAGTACACCAAATTTTGGAAAAGATTAAGAATGAACCATTCTTCAAATGGCCAAATAAGATGGTGGGAAACCTTGAGAGGCATATTCATAATCTCTATTACCAGTACCATCAAGACCATGGGCACACCATGGAGGATTGCAGGAGCCTGTGGGATCATTTAGACCAACTTGTCTACGAAGGTAAATTGAGACAACTCTTGCATCACTCCAGTGGTCGAGGAAGTTAGTGAACTCGGATCCCCGAAGGGATGATTCCTCAAAGCCTCCTTTGGGAACTATCAATGTCATCTTTGCCGTACCGGGGAGAACAGGATCTGGCCATCTAAGGTAATGGCGGTATCCCATTTATCCATTGGAGACGTTGATCACGATTCAAAGAGAGCTAAAGCAAGTACTCCACCAGTTTTAGGATTCTCGGACGAAGACAAGATTGGAACCATCCAACCCCATGATAATGCTTTAGTGATCACCCTTAGAATTATAGGGTATGATGTGAATAGGGTAATGGTAAACCAAGGCAGTGCAACAAAGATAATGTACCCTGATATCTATAAGGGGCTGAACTTAAAACCTGATGACTTAACCCCATATAGTTCTCCCCTGATGGGCTTCGAAGGAAGAGTTGTTATCCCGAAGGGCCAAATACAATTACCCATGCAGACTGGTGCAGAGATAATAGAGGTAGATTTCATTGTCGTAGACGCGTATTCACCTTATACTGCAATTATGGCTAGACCTTGACTTCATATGCTAGAGGCTGTTTCCTCTACATTGCATCAAAAGGTTAAGTATTTGTCTGAAGGTCAAGTTAATGAAATCCAGGGAGATCAATATGTGGCGAGACAATGCTCAGTGGCTGTTATCCAGCATAAACCCGAGATTGAGTCCTCAGCCTACGCTGGAAGGGATTTATAGCAATCAAAACCTCTAGCATTGCACACCAATGATTCAGCCGAAGGTGCGAGATGTGAAGATTTGAGAAAAGTTGCTATCGGAGATGATCCAGAGAAGTTCTTTCAAATCAGATATCAATTACCTCTTCAGGAGAAGGAAGCGATTATAGAATTCCTTAAGAGAAATATCGATGTATTTTCCTGGAATGCTTATGAAGCCTCAGGGGTGGATCTAGAATTCATATGTTACCATCTGAAGGTCAACCCATTAATCACCCCTAAGAAACAGCCTCCTCATCACCCATCTAGGGAACATGCTGATGCAGTACGAGAGGAGGTAATGAAGCTCAAGCAGGCTAGAGCTATTAAGGAAGTGTTTTATCCTAAGTGGCTAGCCAACACTGTAGTGGTGAAGAAGAAAAGTGGGAAGTGGAGAGTGTGCGTGAATTTCACAGACCTCAATAAGGCGTGTCCGAAAGATCAATTTCCTGTGCCTAAGATAGGCCAGCTAGTTGATGCAATGGTTGGCCATCCTCGGATGAGTTTTCTAGATGCTTTCCAAGGTTATCATCAAATACCATTAGCCCTGGATGATCAGGAGAATACTGCCTTTGTCACCCTAATTGGGAATTATCATTATAAAGTGATGTCATTCAGTTTGAAAAATGCAGGATCTACCTATCAAAGAATGATGATGAGGATGTTTGAGCCACAGCTAGATAAAAGTATTGAGATTTACATAGATGACATGGTGGTGAAAAGTAAGAATGTTTCGGAGCATGTGAAGGACCTTTAAAATATTTTTGAAGTTTTAAGAAGGTACAAGCTGCGTCTGAATGCTTCCAAGTGCTCATTTGGTGTGGGATCAAGCAAATTCTTGGGTTACATGGTGACTCATAAGGGAATTGAAGTTAACCCCGACCAGATAAAAGCCATCAACAATTTACAAGCTCCTCGGAATCTGAAAGAAGTTTAGAAATTGACTGGAATGGCTATTGCTCTGAACCGATTTATTTTTCGATCAGCAAATAGGTGTAGACCTTTCTTCTCATTGATTAAAAAATGGAAAGGATTCGAGTGGATTGAGGAATGTGCTTTGGCTTTCCAACAACTTAAAGACTATTTAGCTCGACCACTAATCATGTCCAGTCCTGAACCAGATGAAGTCTTGTTTGCTTACATCGTTGTGGCTCCTTATGCTGTAAGTTTGGTATTGATACGAGTGGACCAAGGTGTGCAAAGGCCAGTTTATTATGTGAGTTAGTCGTTGCATGAGACCGAGGTTTGTTATCTGTCGCTGAAGAAAGCCATCTTGGCAGTAGTGCTTGGTACACGGAAATTGCCTCATTATTTCCAAGCACATACGGTTGTTGTTCTTACTCAACTCCCACTTAAAACCGTACTCAGAAGTGCAGACTACACAGGAAGAATAGCTAAATGGGGCACTATCCTAGGAGTTTTTGACATCAAATATATGCCCTGCACCTCCATAAAGGGACAGGTCCTCGCAGACCTAGTAGCCGAGTTCACTGAGCCCTCGGTGGAAGAATTGGAACCAGCACGGAACATAGATGAAAAATCGATTGGCATGATCTCTCACCAGGGCTCCCCATTCTGGGAGGTGTATGTGGATGGTGCAGCGAATCAGAAGGGCTCTGAAGTGGGGCTAATGTTAATATCTCCAGAGAGGATTGTTATTGAAAAGTCATTAAGACTAGGCTTCACGGCCACAAATAATGAAGCAGAATATGAAGCTCTATTGATGGGAATGGTTATGGTTCAAATAATGGGAGGAAGATCAATGGATGTGTTCTCGGACTCAAAGTTAGTTGTTGGTCAAGTACAAGGGGAATTTGAGGCGAAAGATGCAAGAATGCAGGGGTACCTAAGCTGAGTTAAATGTCTGCAGTCGGAATTTGAATCTTTTAATTTGCTGCACATCCCTAGAAATAGTGATGCACATGCTGTTTCTTTGGCCACGCTTGCTACATGCTTGGCGCAGGGTTTGCTTAGAGTTGTCCTCGTCGAGGACTTGCACAAACCTACAAAATGAGGGGAAAGACAGTTCGAGTTCATCAAATCAGAGCTAAGCTCAGCTGGATGGATCCTATAATTAAATTCTTGAAAGAGGATATTTTGCTTGAAGAAAAGTTGGAAGCTGACAAAGTTCAGAAGAAGAGGACTAGATTCTGGCTATCCGAGAACCAGAAACTATACAAATGCTTTTATTCAGGACCGTACTTATTATGCATGCATCCTAAAGCAACTGAGTTACTCCTAGAAGAGTTACATGAAGGAATCTGTAGGAGCCATACCGAAGGTAGATCTTTCGTTCATAGAGCCCTTACTCAGGGTTACTAGTGGCCAAATATGCAAAGAGAAGCTCATGAATATGTTAAAAAATGTGATCAATGTCAACGGTTTGCGCCAAACATACATCAACTAGGTGGAGTCCTTAACCCGCTATCTAGCCCATAGCCTTTTGCTCAATGAGGCTTAGATATCGTGGGTCCGTTCCCTAAGGCTACAGGAATCAAGAAGTATCTTCTGGTCGGCACAAATTATTTTACCAAATGGGTTGAAGCTGAGCCTCTAGCCAACATCAGAGACATAGATGTAAAGAAATTTGTTTGGAAAATATTGTCAC
Source organism: Quercus suber (assembly GCF_002906115.3). Classification (NCBI taxonomy): domain Eukaryota; kingdom Viridiplantae; phylum Streptophyta; class Magnoliopsida; order Fagales; family Fagaceae; genus Quercus; species Quercus suber. Next base: position 970,951 of record NW_027069637.1, read on the forward strand.
TCGGTTTGGGATTTCTCATACCCTCATCTCGGATAATAGCCTACAGTTTGATTGCAAAGCATTCAGGAGTTACTGTGGCGAATTGGGAATCACGAACAGATACTCTATCCCAGCTTATCCCAGGGGAATGGGTAATCAGAAGCTGTTAACAAGGTCATAGTAAATGGATTAAAGAAGGGGCTAGATGACGCGAAGAGTAAATGGGTGGAAGAATTACCACACGTGCTCTAGACATACAGGACTACATTTCGCAGGTCTACTGGGGAGACCCCCTTTTCAATGACTTATGGGGCTGAAGCTGTTATCCCTTTGGAGACTGGATTTCCAACGTTGAGAACTAGCTCATTCAGTCCGAGTAGTAATAACAAACTGTTAGAGAGGAGCTTGGACCTGATTGAGGAAATGAGAGAAAATGCAATGGTCCAATTGGCATATTACCAACAAAAGCTCAAGCATGGTTATGATGTCAACGTAAAGTTAAGGCCTCTAGAACTTGATGATTTGGTGCTTAAAAAAGTGGTGGGCACTACAAAGAGCCTAACTTGGGAAAAGCTAGGACCCAATTGGGAAGTGCCATATAGTATTACCTCAGGGGCTAGCATTGGGGCGTATTTCTTAGAAGACTTAGATGGTCATGTAATACCATGCCCTTAGAATGTAAACAACCTTAAAAGGTATTACTATTAATCAGACTTTTTCTTTGATCAATATGTCAATTTATTGTATAAAGTTTCTCGGTTAAGTGTTTAAACTTAAATCCAACCATGCCTGAAGTCCTCGGACTAGATGATATGGGTTAGTTAACAATCCTTTACAGTTTTCCTAAGACTTAAATCCAATCATGCCTGAAGTTCTCGGACCAGATGATATGGGTTGGTTAACACTCGTTTACAGTTCTTATAAGTGTTTAAACTTAAATCCAACCATGCCTGAAGTCCTCGGACTAGATGATATGGGTTAGTTAACAATCCTTTACAGTTTTCCTAAGACTTAAATCCAATCATGCCTGAAGTTCTCGGACCAGATGATATGGGTTGGTTAACACTCGTTTACAATTCTTATAAGTGTTTAAACTTAAATCTAATCATGTCTGAAGTCCTCAGATCAAATGATATGGGTTAGTTAACACTCGTTTACAGTTCTTATAAGTGTTTAAACTTAAATCTAATCATGCTTGAAGTCCTCGGACCAGATAATATGGGTTAGTTAACACTTGTTTACAGTTATAAGTGTTTAAACTTAAATCTAATCATGCCTGAAGTCCTCGTACCAGATGATATGGGTTAGTTAACACTCGTTTACAGTTCTTATAAGTGTTTAAACTTAAATCTAATCATGCCTGAAGTCCTCAGACCAGATGATATGTGTTAGTTAACACTCCCTTACAATTTTTATTAATGCTTGAACTTAAATTGAAACTACACTTGAAATCCTTGGAGGCATTTAAGTAAACTAACTTATGATATACATCTTCGGTCCAATAATTAGTTCAAAGTCAATGCCCAATAGCATTCTTTGTAAATAGGCGAGAACATATGGAACTTTTATATCATTTGTTGCTTTTATTAACAATTTTTGCACGACCCACTTCTTCCAGTATTTGTATAGGTTATTTGCATCATTAGCACGATATTTTTGTTCAGTCTGCCTATATCACAATGGCTACAACTCAGATATTTGCAATAACAGTAAACTTTATAGCATGTGCAACGAAGACAAAAAATAAAACAATTTCATTGATCAAAAAGAAAATACTTTGTGGTCCCTTACATGAAAAATAATAATGCAAATACAAAATAAAGTCCCTAGACATCTAAGCCTTCGTCTGTGGAGCCAGAGGGTCAACAGTTTGGCTGGACTGGGTAGCAGTAGCATCGGGGGCCTGATCCTTAGATTTAAGAGATTCAAGAGAAGTTTTCTTTTTGCCTAAATCTTTACCCTTATCTTTAGGACCCTCAGCCTGCTTGCCCTGATCTCCAGGCTGACCAGACTCTTTAGGAGCTTCAGGAATGGCAAAAGGGATTTGGGCAACTAGAGGTTGCTCCGAGATCTCTAGAAGTTGCTTAGGAAAAGAGGGGCCAGAGTCTGGGAGTTCACGAATATCTAGATCGTAATAGATGCTCCCAGGTTGCCTCAAATCAGAATCCACAGAGATCCCAGTAGCATCAAGGGCTTTACCCCAAGTTATATCACAATAATCTCTGCAGATTATAGAGAACTCCTCTATGAGTCTGATTTGGGTCTTCTCTACTCCAAGCTGGTATATTGCCTGCCTTTCAGCCTCAACTGCCTCCTTAGCCAATTGGGTATTTTTCTCGACCAATTGGGCAGTTTCCTTGGCTTTCTGAAGCTCAGCTCGAAGACCTTTCACTAGTACTCTCTCTGTTTCTAGATTGATCTCAGTCATATTCAGCTTCTGGCGTTGGTCTTCGACTTGCTTCTCAACATTTTTTAGGCTTGCATCAAGAATATTCCTCTGCTTGGTCATCTCTTTTAGCTGCTCAGATAGCTGAGAATAATCCTCCTTCAGACTACCTAGAGATTTTTTCACCTCGGACCGAGAGTAGGCCTCTGCCTGGGCTACATTATGAGCATTTTTATTCCACTCTTCAGCCACATTAACTTGCTGGGTAATCTACATAGCAGAATGAAACGTTTTAGTGTAAAACAAAAATGAATAAGAATGATCAGCAACTTAACTGAGGAAATGGGTGAATTCGTTTACCATGACCAAATCCCTCTTAAGGGATAGAAAGAGTTCCTGTTGGTTGAAGCACCTGTAAACCTCCATATCCTTTGGCAATAGGAGTGGCTGCTCCAGGGCCTCAGTAATGAGACCTACCTTCCCCCCTTGATAATTTCTGACAGTCACCAAAGGAAGGGAACACCATCCAACTCCAACTTGGGTGACCAGGTGCGATGTCCTCGGCGCACCTCAGTAGCAAAAGAGTCATCTCGACTCTCAGTAGATGAAGCCCTTTTGCTCTGTTGATCCTTAGCCACCTTCTGTTGCTTGGCTCTTTTTGGCGGCACTACCTCAACCTCAAAATATATAATAGGTCTTTTCTTCTTCAAATCTGGGACTGGCTTGATTCTAAGATTAGTAGGAAGCTGAGGGGTGGGTGGAGGAAGGTTGACAACTGGTTGAGATGGACCTATCTCTTTAGCCCCAGGTGCTTTCTTCCTGGACTTCATTAAGTCCTTTAAGCTTGCCATTTCCTCTTCTTCTTCCGAGGAATCGTTTGGAAGAGCAGTTATTAGAACAGGAAGGCAAACATTGGATTGCCTGTCAATCTCTTCCTCAGCGCCTGAAACAGGAATCACTTGAGCCTGTCCTGATGGCTCCCCTTCAAACTTGAACTTATCAATCTTCTCTTCAAGTGAGGAGGTCGAGGAAGCAACTCTTTCGCCTGTTGCTTCTAGTTCTAGAGGAACTTGTTGAACCGGCTGGACAAGTAATGGTATACCTTGTGGGTTTAGGTGTGGCACGGGTGCAAGATAGAATGGCGCTAGAAAATTGAGCCGAGAGATGTCTATTCGATTAATCCGATAGTCTCCTTGCGTTATAGCGTTGTCAACTGGCTGAAAATCGCTTGATTTTGGCTTGAAGCCGAGAATAAGATGGACGGCCCGAAGTTGACCATCTTCACTTACAAAGATCTCTGATCTCAGTAGATAATTAAGCGCAGCAACATTGGTTAGGCTAAGCCGAGGAGCTGTGTGCCTTTTATCTGCTAACATCACAACAGAATTAACCATAGTCAAAAACCCAAAAAAAAAAAAAAAAACCCTGATATCAAGAAAAAAGAAAGCAATATTTAGCGATGAGGACTCTAAATCTAATGTTAGAAAGCCTAAATCTGGGATATCCCACCTGGCTCTCCTGGCTGGGTTGGGCAATGAAGACCGTCATGTCATGCACCCGAGACTATCAAATAGTCATCTTTTGTCCCTTTATTAGACTTGGAAAGACAGGAAATGAGCCTAACGATGTCGGATCGGGATTTAATATAATATCTTGCTCCCTTCTGGCTGTGACATTCGTACATATGTACTACGTCAAGCCAAGTGAGCCCCAGGCCTAAATGACAGTTTAGGGCATCAATCGATCCTAGGATCCTAAAGACGTTAGGCCCACACTGATCATGAGTAAGCCTATGGTTACGAAGAAAATCTCTTGTAACAAGACCCATAGGGAGAGTCATTCCTCCTTCTATGAATGCTATCATAGGGATTGCGACTTCTCCCTCTCTTCAGTCGATTAATAATTGTTCTAGGGGACAATACCTCAGTTTTACTCCCTGTGGTATGTTATATGTTTCCTTAAACACCTCTATTAAGGCAGGACTATCAACTAGATACTTAAATTTACCCATTTTGGATAAATAAAAGAAACACAGGGAATAGCGACAAAGAAATGAGAGATTGATGGCCGAGGACTTTGGCCAAGGAAAAAACGGAGGGTTCGAGGAGATTAGAACTTACATAAACTAGATTGAGAGTGATCCGTAAATCCTTGGAAGGATTTGTGTGGGTTCTTAAGGAAATGAGATAGATGATTTGAAGAACTTGATGAGCTTGAGTGTTGGGATTCGCTGGAGAGTAAGAAATTGCGAAGTAGAAAGAGAAATGATCTTCTTTGAGGCCTTATATAGGGGTCAAAGTGTGGGTGGAAGTTATCCCGCCCAAATCCTGAGGAAAAATGTCGTTCGTTAGATCAGTAGTTCACCGTTGGATGTCAAAGACATAGCACCACCTAGAGTAATTGATAGCGCTTCGTGAATACCGAAACGTCAGCAACAATGATGAAGCACCTAAATCTATGCTCTCACATGTGTAAATTCAGGTATTTTTCACAACTTTAGCTTTAATCTTCTGTGACAAATCAAAATCCTATTTTTTGTCCTCGGATACGAGGGAAAAAATAAAATTTTGAGGGGCTATTGTAGGGATAAAGGCCCAAATTTGGGTATTGGGCCTAGGGCCCTATGTGAAGACTAAGGCATGTCCGAAGATGAGTAAATGATTGAGAAGGACCTTAGGTGGGAGGAATATGTACGGAAATGATCAAAGAGTATAGTCCGAAGAGTGTGACATTAGTCCGAGGAGTGTGTCCTCTTCGGATATGAAGAATATCTATCAAGCAAGTACCTGGGAGTTTTAAGTGACCTTCATAGTAGTTCTAATAATAAGGATAAACTTCAGACGCGTATAAAGATGATTAGAATAGAGAAATATCTAAAGTAAAAGTAGCTACCACCGCATTAAATGCACTGCAGCAACTTTTCTGGCCACATTAATGTGGAGAAGACCTCTAAACAGTGCAGTCTCAGCTACCCCCACTCATTGAGAACCGACAAAGATACATGATGGGACATATACTCAAGTGAGCATCCAGATGCAAAACAGGTGGACAATTATGATAGTCTAGGAGAGAACTATATAAGTGTAAAAGTCCTCTTACAAAAGGAGTGGGGAGAAAAAGAAGGAAGAAAAAAGAAGAGTGACTGTAGCTCAGATAATTGTATTAGCCTTTAAAACACTAATTTACCTCTTCGGACATCAATCTATTTGAATTTTATGTGGGTTTTTGTACTTGTTCATCCTTTGCAATCTGCACGAGACGTTGTTCAAATCACTCAATCTAGCTCTTTCACCCACTCTCTACAAATTCATTGTGTTGGGCTTGTTGGGCTCATATCCCATATCTTTTGGGCTTGGGCTACAAACTGAGACCCCACATTAGTCATTAGGCTTCATTTCTTTATTTCTTTTTACTCTATCTATCTCACATATATGTACACATAAATATATGAGTTATGACTAATGTACAAACATGTAATTCGGCCCCCCAAGTTAAAAATCCTGGCTACGCCCTTGCAAAGTGATACTGATTAATATAAAAGCATACACAACGAGTTCTTCTACAATTCAACTTAGTCAAAGAAACGATTTGTAATGCTTGCCAAAATTTATGTTAGCAATGTAGCTAGCTATGGTGCTGTGAATCCTAAAAAACAAAGTATGCTATGGTAATCATAGAATTAGGAAGGTTTAGGAAATTAGGGGCCGAACTATGATTTGAAGTCAAGGGAAATATAATTTCCTTGAGAGGGGCAAATGTAATTTTTCATGGACTTATTTTCTAAAATCTTAAATATATACCTATTATTTAATATTTTAAAAAAATTTAGGGGAGGTAATCAAAATATGATATTAAATGCTATCATTAACTCCATGTTTTATCAAAGGTACAATTGTTCAAGTAGAGATCATTCATAATATGGTGTGGCTTTATTTAAAGGGACAACAAGCAAAAGCAAATTTGCTTTCATTATATATTCATTATCAATGATATGGATTATATAAATTTTTAGATTTAAATCTAAAAATTAATCTCTTTTCAAAAAAAAAAAACTCTAAAACTTAATCATTCATAACCCAAGACTCCAACAAACCCAATAGTTGTCCTACTAACATGCTAAACAAATCTATGTTTTCTAGGTTCCAACTCTGAAAACTAACAATAGTTTCACTGCCACTCTAATTTTTTAGGGTTAATCACACCTCTTAAATCTCTCCTAATTACTAACATGAGATTAACACTCTACTGTGCTTCATTATCTTTCGTACTAATCAATGTGGATTCCAAATCTTACAATAAACTTCTAAATATTCCACCAACTGAGCAGACCCCACAACTAGTCCCTATTTATACTCTAAAAGTGCCAAAGATTCTATGTGATTCTAGAATGTTATATATCACGTGAGGTGGGAAAGAAATACTAGATGTCATAAAAAGAAACGTTATCAGGATGAGAAAAATTGTTTCAGTTTGAATTGAAAAAAAATGTCTGTCAAGACCATAATGCATACTTGTTTGCAGGAATGTGAGTTACATTTCAAATATGGAGATGTTATGTTCTAAAAGTTTAGAACAATTGGCAAATCATGAGCACAAACTTGTCTAGATATAAATCTTAGAGTCTATAGGATTTATTAGACATTGCTCAAGGTGCTAGAAGTTAGAATACAAGAAAAAGAAAGTTGCAGAAACAAGAATTCAGAAACTTTCCAGGTTCAACCGATCGAGAGAACAGGTTCGATTGATCGAAACATGGGTCTGCAAAATTTTAATTAAGCCCATCAACCCGTTAAGCCCATTAAGTGATTAAGGTTTCAAATTTGTTTCATATAGTATTTTAAGAAAACCCTAAGACACATTTTGAAGAAACTTTGGAAGTGCTCTTGTGAGATCTAAAAGGTATTATACCCTCCTCTTTCAAAGTCACTACTGGAAATCATTCTCATACCATCAAAACCAGTAGATCTAAAGTTACTGCAACAAGATCAACAATTACTGATAATCTAAACCCTCAAGGGTGGTCTTGGAGTCACAAACTGGAGAGTTTGTGTTGCTAAACCTTTGAGTGGGGTCTCAAAGTCACAAACGTGGGTGTTTGTGCAAAGCAAATTCAAAAGAGAAGGAGTCAGTGGATTCAAAGTTTGCACGTGACTGTGTCAGTAAGTTACTACTGGAGGTAGTAATAGATTTACGGTTAAATCTTATTGTAAAAACTTTAATTCTCTATAGTGGATTTGTTTTACCTTAGAATAGCTAGATCAAATCCTCTTCAGGTTTTTACATTGAAATTGTTGGTTTCATTGGTTTTCCTGAGTTATCATATCGTAGTATTCTTTATTTTCCGTTGTTTACATGATAAGATTTACTATTGTTTAACATATATCTCATAATTAACCTAAGTAATCACTTGACTAATATATTAAGTTAAACAATCTACTTTAAGGGGACTAAACAAACAACCAAACAAGTGGTATCAGAGTGGGTTCACTCTAGTTGGATTAATGTCCTGAGTAAGATCCTTGATCCCTACTATCATAGATAATTTTAAGTGTCTGTCTGCTCATATTTGTGATGATTTGAATAAAAATGACACTATTGCTTCTATTGATCTTATTGATACCTGTGAAACTCTTCGTAAGGAACTATCTAAATCTATGAAAATTGCTAAGAAATTCAAGGAAGAGTTAAAATTGGCTAATCTTGAAAAAGAGGAATTGATTGTAAGATTGGATAAATCTAATAAAAAGAATGATTTTTTGAGAAATCAATTTCCCTCTCAAGAAGAAAATATGAAAAGTTTGGAATAAGAGTTAGCTGAGTCTAAAACTAAACTTGAAAAATAACCATCTTAACACTGTTACTCACCAATCATGAACACTTGTGCACAAATTATAAAAGTTGTACCCAGTAACGTGTAGCATTTGCACAGCAAGATTAAACAAGGTGTTAATTGTGAAAAGAATGTGAAAATCAAAAGAAAAAGAAAAAATTAAAAGAAAAAGAAAAGGAAAAAGAAAAAAAAAATGATGAATAAAAACCTTTTACATGATTGCAAGCGTGTTTTCTAAGAGATGAGTTATATGATGTAACTCTTTAGGTGATAGTCACTTTCAAACCAATGTGATTGATGATGTAGAAAATTTGTTTAATTACTATCTACATATTACCTTTTATGTATCTCATACTAGTTGCACACACCACATGCAAATCTTTGCTAAATTATGTACATATGATTGTGTGTTAACTAATTTGGTTATTTTAATTGCATATGATTTGAAGTGTAAATGCAAAAAAAAAAAAAAAGGGTTGAAAATTTGATGAAAAATGTATTTAAAAGTTTAAAATCTTTGTTTTCAACTTCTTGATTGGTTTTAATAATTACATTTAAGAGGCATCATGTTTTTAAAATTTTTCTAGATCATGTTCATCTGCATTGAATCATAAAAACTACTTTCAAGTTGTTTTTCCGCATAAAATTTTACATTGTTCGATCGATCGAAAGTCTCCCTTGACTGATCAAAAATGTTTAGGTTTAAAAGTAAAAACTCTTTGCCTGATCTGATTGATGTCTGATCGATGCTTGACTGATTGAAAATTTCCAGAAAATTTTTCAATTGATGCTCGATTCCTTTAGACCAATCAAGCCTTGAAAAATTCAGTTTTTTTTTTTTTTTTTTTTTTTTTTTTTTTTTTTTTTTTTTTTTTTTTTTTTTTTTTTTTTTTTTTTTTTTTTTTTTTTTTTTTTTAAGTTCTTGACTAATTAGTCTTTTCATGCATCATTTGTGATAGAATTCACATGCATTACATTTTTTTTTTCTATATCCATCTTGCATTTTTGCAGTCATGTCTCTCATTATTTTTGCACATACAATTTACTAAATTGGATACTCAACTTGATTTAAAAATTGATTAATTTTTGAGTTTTGTACATTTCAGTATATACTATTTTTCCAGACATGTGAACTGCTAAAAAATGGAAATATTTTTTGAGATATGGTGGATAATAAATGTGCAAATATTTTCTCTACTCATGTGGCTGATTTGAGTTTTCAAAATACCTAGACACATGAAAACACATAGCATGCTGAATTTTTATATTATTGAGATCTATGCGTATAGTCTTAACTGATTGTACTTGGAATGTTTGCATGCATCTGTTTATGGGTCATATAGTGTCAAGTTTGCATATATTGAAAGAGAGAATATTTGAATTCATGTGTATCCTCAACTTTTTTTATTAGGTTTGTGTCTTTTTAGTTTTCCCCACCTCCTAAATTTGCCCCAATTTTTTTTTAAACCTATGTTGTTTATTGGGAGAGTTGGTTGCTTTTCATAGGGGGAGTTGCCTCTATTTTCTATAGAGCTGAATTGTTTTGTGTTCCTTTGGTTCTCTATTTTGAGTTGTCTTTGTTAATATGTGAAAAAAAGGGGGAGAAATAGATGAAATGTTGAAAAGGTTTTTATCTGTCTTTATTTAGGGGGAGATGAAATTGTTTTTGAAAGGGGGAGAAAACAAAAGTTTTTTTTTTTTTTTTAATGTATCTAACTTAGGGCGAGAGTTTGCATATTTGTTATTTGTTGTTTTTCTATCTTTATTTCCACACTTGCGGTGATGTGCTCTTTTGTGTGTTTCAGGAAAGACAGGTACATTCTAATCAAGATCTTTTACCTCTTCTAGCAACTTTTAGGTTTGAAGTATTAGATTTGGATTTATGATGTAATTGGGTTTTTCATTGTAATTAGGTTATTCTTGTATTTGAGCATTTCATTTTATATGTAAGTTTTGTCACGGATTGCTAAAGGGGGAGATTGTTAGATTCTAAAAGTTTAGAACAATTGGCAAACCGTAAGCATAAACTTGTCTAGCTGTAGATCTTAGAGTCTATAGGATTTATTAGACATTGCTCAAGGTGCTGCAAGTTAGGATACAAGAAAAAGGAAGCTGTAGAAACAAGAATTCAGAAACTTGCCAGGTTCAACCAATCGAGAGAACTAGTTCGACTGATTGAAACACGGGTCTGCAGAATTTTAATTAAGCCCATCAACTCATTAAGCCCATTAAGTGATTAGGGTTTGAGATCTATTTCACAGAGTATTTAGGGTAAATTGCAAAGTACACCCCTAACGTTTGGTAGTGATTGGATTTTACACCCCAACGTTTCAGAACTTTGATTTTACACCCTAATGTTTGGTTTCGTTAGCAAATCACCCCCTCCCCCAGTTAGTTGTTGCTGTTAACTACCATATCATTTTGCTGACTTTTTTTTTTTTTTTGCCAAATAAGCCCTAAAACAACACAGTTTCAAAGGCAATGAAGTAATGACCTGGCACATGCAAAACGGTGTCGTTCCCCACCGATTCACCGATTCCCCACCAAACAGAAAATCTCAAAGTCCTAAAGCACACTCAAAGTTCCAATCCTTTTAAAAATCCTTTAAAAAATTCGTCCCAATCAACAGTATCAAAGTGCCTTTGGTGTTGCTTGTGATTGTCTTTGTTTACTGATTCTCAATGTCTCCATTGTTGTTGTTGCTCTACAGTTGCTTATTTGTTCTGGAGTTTTGGTTAAGTGAAAAAGGTTGGATTTTTCTAGGTTTTCTTTTCGTGAGGCTTTGGGTAGATGAAAAAAGAGTATTTTTTCGGCCAAAATGCTTGTTTCGCACCGAAATAAGGAGGTGACCTTTTTTACTACTCCTATGCACTTGATCTTGTCATTGGAGGCAAAAAGTTGCTTAAATCTTGTCTTGCAGAGAGAAGATCTGCACGATAGGCGAGAAGGTAGATGTTAAAGAAGTTGAAATAGAGGAGAAGAGAGTTGTTTGAGAGTGAGAGTGTACTATAGTGTGAATGTTATTGTGAACAATAAAAGAAGACGATGAAAGGTCAGAGAGAGAAGGAACATTGAGAAGTGGGAAAGTAAAATTAAAACTAAAAAAAGTAGGGGAGAGTCCAAGAGTCACGTGGGAAGGAGTTTGTGGGCCTTATTTTCTGTTTGGTGGGGAATTGGTGAATCAATGAAGTTGCAAATTTTTTTTTTTTTTTTTCTCTTTCTCTTTGAGAAAACAACACTATTTTACATGTGCCAAGTCATCACTTCACTACCATTGAAACTGTGTCGTTTTAGGGCTTATTTGGCCAAAAAAAAAAAAAAACACATCAGCAAGATGACACGGCAGTTAACAGCAAAAACTAACTGGGAGGGTGATTTGCTAATGGAACCAAACGTTAGGGTGTAATATCAAAGTTTTGAAACGTTGGGGTGTAAAATTCAATCACCCCCAAACATTAGGGATGTACTTTGCAATTTACCCTAATATTTAAAGGAAACCCTAAAAGCTCGAAAATGTGTTGAAAACACAAGAGCAATTTAGACCCTCAATTAAAATTACGGCTCGATAGATTTTATACTAACTTAATACTAAGTGCGGAATAGTGTAAATGCGAGCGGCTGAACAAATAAGCTACTCTAATCTATAAACTAAGCAACACAGCAGTATTCTGGGAAAATAAAAGAGTAGGGAAGAAGGATGCAAACATAGAAAACACCGAGATGTGTTTTCGAAGAGGAAACCAAAGAACTCGGCGAAAAACCTCTCTGCCGCCCTTTAAGCAGAAATTGATCTACTAGACAATCAGTTGGGATACATGGGTTAGCAAGAGACCCTCCAAGCCTAATCTACCCGATGTACCTAAGCCCTCCAAGCTCCTACTCCAACAAGGCTTTTCGAAACCGTGTCTTATCTTAGTTCTCCAGATCCCACAACAGGCTCTATCTTGCACCTTCCATCATCGGCTTCTTCCAATGCTTCCCAGCAGCTCCAAAACACTCTCTACACTCTGAATAGGTGTAGGTTATGTTTAGGTACAAATCTCCTCTCAAGGTATGATAATGGGAGAGGGATGGAGAGGAGGCTATAGTGATTTCTCACTAAGGATGAGTAGCTCTCTCTCAAAAGATGGGTATGGGTGTTTTAGAAAACCTCTCTAGGGTTTTTCTCTCTGAATTGCCTTTGTGGGTAATGAGGGTATATATGAAGGGCACAAACTAAAATGACCATTTGTGATTAAACCAATTAATTAATTAGCCAAGTTATTAATTAATCAATTTATCATGCAATTGTGTGGAAGCATAAAAAAATCACCAAATAACTAAATATGCAGCGGAAAATAAATGACACGGTGATTTGTTTATGAATGGGGAAAAACCTCGCGGCAAAAACTCCACCGGGTGATTTTCAGGTCACCACCCCTGAAACTCCACTATTATCAAATTAAGCGATTACAAGTAAAGGAATCCTAAGTACCTTGCCAACCTACAGTTGAAACCTTACCCTAATACCCAATTGGACTTGATCTGTAGTAACAGTTCCCACCTTTGATGCACGGCTCCCAAGTACGTGACTAACCAATGCGCGGATCCCAGTATGCGACTTCAAAACACCAACTTAAGGAAGAAAGGTTGGCTGCAAAGTTTTTCAGTTCATCCTACACGATGAAGATCAGGAAGATGCTTGATCACAAAACCCTATGGTGCAAATACATAGCAACTTCTTCAGAGAAGATGAACTAGGTCAAAAACTTCGTCTGCTGATCACAATTTGTTTGAAAAGAGATTGCTCAATGAGTTTTCAACTTATGTCATACTTGAGGCTCTTAAAACAATCCTTTTATATGTTTAGGGTTTGGAGAAAAGAATGCCCAAAAACATATTCACGGATACCAAGGAAATCAGATCAGAAAATCTGAATTTTTAAATTTCGACAGATAGTAGGTGTCAAGGTAGCTATCCAGAAGGTGTCGAGCTTTAATGAATTTGCACTTTAGCTTGCTTTTTCTTGGACAGACTTGATGACTTCAACACTTGACCTTGAAACCTTATTTCTTGAAGTATTAAAAACACCTAGAACTACCCAATTACAAGTAGAGTGCGTTTTGTCAAAGGATTAGCCAATTTACATAAATAAGTAACATATGTTCTTAACAAGTGAAAACACATATGTCCTAACAATCTCTCCCTTTGGAAATCCGTGACAAAACCACAACAAGCAAATGAATATATGAGAGAACTCATAAATCACTAAACTCATATTCACTTGTTGATTACAATAAAATCTATCCTAACACAAACTCTTGAAAAACTTTGTAAGAAGAGAGTTTATGGCAAGTAGACTTTGACAACCTGTATTTCTGAAACACTTTAAATAAAACTTATCAAGGCATCTTGTGTGAAATAGAAATAATAGATTGCATACAAGTATAAAGAACATGTGTATAAAGATAGAGAAGAAACAACACATGAAGAGAGAGGTGAAAGAAACATACATCCACATATATAAAGAAGTATAAGTACAATGTATGTAAAAATGGTCAAAGGACCTCATATACAAGATCAATGTATCTATAAAGAATAGAAAAGAAAAGATACATAAAAACCTCACTACATCCCTCAAGAATATCAACACTCCCCCTATCAAAATGTCCTATACTAACTCTCCCCCTAAGATGACTACTCTCATATCTCAAAACTACTTCCCCTTTTTGTCATGAGTGACAAAAGGTAGAGTGTCATGTAGACATCTCATCAGTAGTGCTAGCATCTCCATCATCATCATCATCATCATCATCCTCAGAATCTGAAGATGCTAGAGTAAGTGGTGAAGGAGTAGCCTCTGGAGCAAAACCACCCATGGTCGCCTGCCGTCGTGCAATACGACTAACACGAACATTCACCTGATACAACTCAGCAGATAGTGTATCAAGGCGAGTGTCCATGCACTGCAGCTGCGCCATAATGTCTCCTAGAGATACATCGCCCACAGATGAAGAAGGAGCAGATGTAGATGGAGCTGATCTAGATGGAGCAGATCTGGACGGAGCCGAACGGGAGGGAGGAGTGGCATCCGTCTGTCGCGACCTAAATTAAAATCAAGGCATCTTGTGTGAAATAGAAATAATAGATTGCATACAAGTATAAAGAACATGTGTATAAAGATAGAGAAGAAACAACACATGAAGAGAGAGGTGAAAGAAACATACATCCACATATATAAAGAAGTATAAGTACAATGTATGTAAAAATGGTCAAAGGACCTCATATACAAGATCAATGTATCTATAAAGAATAGAAAAGAAAAGATACATAAAAACCTCACTACATCCCTCAAGAATATCAACACTCCCCCTATCAAAATGTCCTATACTAACTCTCCCCCTAAGATGACTACTCTCATATCTCAAAACTACTTCCCCTTTTTGTCATGAGTGACAAAAGGTAGAGTGTCATGTAGACATCTCATCAGTAGTGCTAGCATCTCCATCATCATCATCATCATCATCATCCTCAGAATCTGAAGATGCTAGAGTAAGTGGTGAAGGAGTAGCCTCTGGAGCAAAACCACCCATGGTCGCCTGCCGTCGTGCAATACGACTAACACGAACATTCACCTGATACAACTCAGCAGATAGTGTATCAAGGCGAGTGTCCATGCACTGCAGCTGCGCCATAATGTCTCCTAGAGATACATCGCCCACAGATGAAGAAGGAGCAGATGTAGATGGAGCTGATCTAGATGGAGCAGATCTGGACGGAGCCGAACGGGAGGGAGGAGTGGCATCCGTCTGTCGCGACCTAAATTAAGCCTCACTACGTTTTACGGTAGCGGCATCTGTGGCAGATATGTGTGTGAAGTGGTCAAACACAGGAAAGGGAACGAAAAATGGCGTAAGATCCTCGTGATAGCGGAAAGAAAGATGAGCTTATCACGGGATGCCGAATCAAGATGAACATCTATGATGGAAAGAATAAAGTGAGAGGAAAAATCTATAGTGAGATGCTCAAGAAGAGATAACAAAAATCGAGCACGAGGCTCTGTGATAGAGTTGTAGTGAGAGAGAGGATGGAGTACAAATGTCATCACCATGTTTAGAAATCTAGGACCTTTAGTAAAAGACCTACATGATGTGTATTGATGCTCACCCCAATCAGTAGGACGCTGACAAAAGGCAGAGATGAGCTTATCTTTGAACACAGTCCTTAAACGCTTACAAGAAGGATAGTCAGGAAACTCTATCTTAGGAACCCTAAGCACATCCGCAACTAGCTGCGGTGTGACAGGAATGCGCGTACCTTGAACGTGAGTGAAAAAGAAAGGTACTAAACGATCTATCCCGTGCATGTTGGAGTAAAACTCCTGAATCAGCACAAGGGGACAAGTGACCGGGATGTCACACAGTGACCCTCATCCCCTACTGTGAATGACAGAGAGAAGGTCAGTATCGACGAAGTCCACCAGAATGACTTGGCATTCCGAATGAACACCTCTTCGAGAAAAGTTCTCCGTAAATGCCTTATGGGCATCTCCATCACGGAACCGAAGGTTAAGAGGAGCAGAGTCAGAAGAAGAGGCTCCAGAACGCAGAGGGTTCCGAGCAGGAGTGAATTTACGTTTGGGTGCCATAGACACTACTAACGTAAAAGAAGGAGAAAGAGATAGAAAGGGAGACAATCAGAAAAGTCCCAACACAGTTCAAAATATAGCAAATATGATGAACAAAAAGAACGTATGCATGAGAATGCATGAGCATGTGACATGCAAAGCAAAAGACATCATAGACTCAGCCCAATCCAATCCTACCAGCACACAGCATAAAGCCCACATCTAAATGCATGTAAATATGATTCTAATGCACATGGAATGCAATGTATGTCATTTTGAAAGCATTTAAATGAAAACCCAACCCAAATTTTCAATAAAAACTCATCAATTTTGAAAAACCTCAAAAGTTTCAAAAATCCCAAAACCTAGGTTTCAAAGCATGCAATGCATGAAAAAGGAAGGGAAAATGAACTTACCAAGTGAAGGAAATCAAGGGAAGACCGAAAATGATGAAGATTTGAAGATTTGAGTGAGAGAAACTTGTTTGGGAGGTGAAAAGTCTTTGGATAGATCGAGAGAGATTGACAGAATGAGAGAAAGATCGCGATCGCAACTTTTATAGGCACCTCAGTAATTCTCGACAGCTGAGGTGTCGAGAGGTATCGAGGAAGCTGTCGAGGAAGTTGTCGAGAATTTTGCCTTTGACAACTACAGATATCGAGAGGTGTCAAGGTGCAAGATCAATTTCAGATATAAGAAGCTCGATCGATCGACAAGGTGTCGAAGAGGTGTCAAGGAGACAGAAGATTTCTCAATCGATCCATCAAGTGTCGAGATAGGTGTCGAGATTGCGATAAGAAAAGGCTTAAGAAGCTCGACAGATGACCAGGTATCGAGGAGGTGTCGAGCCAGTAGTTAAAAGCAGTTTTTCGAGAAGAGAAAAACACAGACATGAATGCAATCCAACACACACCTCAACCAAAGATCCACTCAACATATAAAGCTCTCAAAATCATCTCTCAACAAAATTTAAGCACATGGATCCTCAAAAACACACACACACACTAAATAAGTCTAACCAGTTTTATTTTTCAAAAACAAGTTAAGACAGTTTAGTGAGTATACATTAGCACATGTAGAACCCTTGTGATGGCCAAATCACATTGTACCTGCACATGTAGCAAAAGTAGCAAAGAATATTGCATGTTGTGTGTGAAAAATATCGCAAGATTGCATATGTGTATACATGTTATGACGATTTGAGATATGTGAAAATAACTTTAACTCACACACAATCATAACTGTTTGATGGGGACTATCACCTTCGAGGTACATCCTATAACTCCCACATCTCCTAGAATACACACTTGCAACCATATTTAAAGTATTTTTGATCTTTTTGTTTTTTATTTTCTTTGCATATTTTCTTTTAAGCATATCATACATGGGCATATAAAAGAGAAAAAAGAAATACCCAAGATGTTAAGCATTTGATATTGCACTTTTGCTATGCCGAAACATACGAATGTCTTTGACACTGCACTTTTACTATGCCGAAGCATACAGGTGTCATATTATGATTGGCGGGCAATAGTGGTGAGATGGTTATTTATGCCTTTCTCTTAGGATTTTCTAGTCCTACCCGTCAAAAAGAGTGATATGAGTGTTAAGCTTTAAGAGATAACTTAATCTTACTCATCATAAACAAGAGCCACAAAGCTCACTTGCTTAGTTGTGCATAGAGATGCTCATCTAAGCTACAAAAGATACAAAGTTTAGAAACTTTGTTTCAATGGCCATCCAAGGTACACAAGTACCAAAGTACACAAAACACACACTGTTTTTTTTAATTTTTTTTTAATATTAAAAACAAAAAGTTTAGAGAGCCACAAAGCTCACTTGCTTAGTTGTGCATAGAGATGCTCATCTAAGCTACAAAAGATCCAAAGTTTAGAAACTTTGTTTCAATGGCCATCCAAGGTACACAAGTACCAAAGTACACAAAACACACACTGTTTTTGTATTTTCGTGATTTTTTAATTTTTTTTAATATTAAAAATAAAACTGAAAGTAAACACACAAAACATGTTAAACAAAGCAAAGCATAAAACTAGACTAACTCAACAAAAATGCAAAACACATAAGTAATGCAACAAAAAAAAAAAAAAACAAGAAGGGAAAAGAAGGTGATGAAATCACTTACAGTCCTTTTTCTTCCACACTTTGAAAGAACCTTTCCTTTGATTGAATCCTTGAACCGGTGGTAAGGGGGAAGAATTAAAACGGTTCAAGTTAGAAAGAAACATAAGGGCTTTTAGAATATCTCCAAGAGGGGCAAGAGAGGATTGAAGCTGATTTAGGCTTCCTGATGCTATCATGCCATTACTCTGTTGAGTGGCTAGCCACTTATAGCAATTTGGTCGAGTATGACCGGCAGCTCCATAATAATGACAGAGATGCTGCTTCTTTTGTTTAGGCTTTTGAGAGTTAGCCTTCCTAGTCCTGGGATTTTTAGTATCTTTCTTATCTTGCTTAGGGGGTGCTCCTAAAATAGATTTACCCTTATCTAAGTTCTCACTAGCTAACCCAATTTTGACATCAGTGATCTCAATTTCAGTGTTATTAGCAGGAGAAACAAAACAGTATTGCTAGTAGAAGCAGTGTTAGAGAAAGAAAAACCATACCCCAGGTCAGTTCGATCTGAAGTAGATTTCTGATTGCTAAGCATCTCATCAAGCTTTGCACTTAAAGTCCTCTCCAATTGAGCTCTAACTTATGACAGCTCTGCTTCAAGCTTCTTGGTCTTCTCAAGCGAAAAGTTGTTCTCAAATCTCAGTGCTCCAATAGTTTGATTTGCCTCATCAAACTTTGTGGACAACTCTTCACGATCAAGTTCCACATCACTGAGCTTCTTGGTGGCCAGCCTGTACAATTTCTCATGCTTCTTAGAGAGCTTGTAAAGCTTCTCATAAGCTGAATAGATATCATCTTGATCATCTATCTTCTCAAATTTTGACTCCACAAGTTCTTCTTCTTCATCTACTTCTTCAACAATCCCTTCAGTAGGATTGACTGTGGCAGTGAAGGCATTTAAGATTCCGTCATCCTCATTGTCGGAATCATCTTCAAGCTTAGTGTCATTCAAGGTTGTAGCAAGTGCCTTACTCTTCCCAATGCTCTTGAGATATGTAGGGCGTTCATGCTTTATGTGACCAAATCCATGACATCCAAAACACTTTGGTCCTGCAAGATCAGTGTACTGACCGCCATCCTTAGCATCCTTCTTCCCTTTGTCTTGACTCTTGAACTGAGAAGAACTAGATTGTCTGCGGTCCTTGTCGAAATTCCTCCCATTGGCATTCTTCATAAACTTCTTGAACTGCCTTGTAATGTAGGACTTCATCTTAGAATCTTCATTATCGGAAGACTCATCTGTATCACTGCTCTTCGCCTTCAAGGCCATGCTCTTGCTGTTACCAGTTTTGCCAATCCTGAAAAGTTCTAGCTCATAGGTCTGTAAGTTTCCAACCATCTCAGTTAAAGGAATCTTTTCAATATCCTTTGATTCTTCTATTTCTGTAATCTTGGCATAGAATCTCTCAGGTAAAGATCTGAGCACCTTCCTTACAACCTTGGGTTCAGGAATGGTTTCTCCAAGATTGAAGGTTGAGTTCACTATGTCCTTGAGCTTGGCATACAACTCATCAAACGACTCATCCTCCTCCATCTTAATTTCTTCAAAGCTAATAGTGAGCCTCTGAAGTTTTGAATCTTTGACAGCCTTTGTTCCTTCATAGATTGTCTGGAGGATGGTCCAAGCCTGCTTAATAGTTTCAGTTGAGGATATCTTCTTGAATTCCTCATTGGTGACTGCGCTAAATAGGGTATTTAACGCTCTGCTGTTGAAGTTAGCCGCCTTGATCTTTGCGTCATCCCAATCGGCCAGTTCTTCTTTTGGCTTGGTCCAGCCAATCTTTACAGTCTGCCACACCTTTTCATCTAAAGACTGCAAGAAAGCTCTTATGCGTACTTTCCAGTATGCATAGTTAGTGCCATCAAATAAAGGAGGTATAATTAATGACTGTCCTCTATTCATGACAAGTACGGGTCAATGGATCAACATAACAAAGATTAAACCTAATCAGAGTATGCCCGCTCTAATACCACTTGATAGGCCACAAACTGAATGACCCCTTGTGATTAAACGAACTAATTAATTAGCCAAGTTATTAATTAATCAATTTATCATGCAATTGCGTGGAAGCACAAACAAATCACCAAATAACTAAATATGCAGCGGAAAATAAATGACACGGTGATTTGTTTACGAATAGGGAAAAACCTCGCGGCAAAAACCCCACCGGGTGATTTTCAGGTCACCACTCCCGAAACTCCACTATTATCAAATCAAACGGTTACAAGTAAAGAAATCCCAAGTACCTTACCAACCTACAATTGAACCCTTACCCCAATACCCAATTGGACTTGATCTGTAGTGACAGTTCCCACCTTTGATGCATGGCTCCCAAGTACGTGACTAACCACTGCGAGGATCCCAGTACGCGACTTCAGAACACCAACTTAAGGAAGAAAGGTTGGCTGCAAAGTTCTTCAGTTCATCCTACACAATGAAGATCAAGAAGATGCTTGGTCACAAAACCCTATGGTGCAAATACACAGCAACTTCTTCAGAAAAGATAAACTAGGTTAAGAACTTCGTCTGCTGATCATAATTTGCTTGAACATATATTGCTCAATGAGTTTTCAACTTGTGTCATACTTGACGGCTCTTAAAACAATCATTTTATATGTTTAGGGTTTGGAGAAAAGAAGGCCCAAAAACATATTCACGGATCCCAAGAAAATCAGATCAGAAAATCTGAATTTTTAAATCTCGACAAATAGCAAGTGTCGAGGTAGCTATCGAGAAGATGTCAAACTTTAATGAATTTGCACTTCAATTTGCTTTTTCTTGGACAGATTTGATGACTTCAACACTTTACCTTGAAACCTTGTTTCTTGAAGTATTAAAAACACCTAGAACTACCCAATTACAAGTAGAGTGCATTTTGTCAAAAGATTAGCCAATTTACATAAATAAGTGACATATGTTCTTAACAAGTGAAAACATATACGTCCTAACAATATATAGTATAGTCGAAGGATAAGAAAGTCACTCTTAAAAAACCTCCAGGCTGAAGTTTCGCGACTATCTCGCGAGAAGGCCTTACCCGCGAGACACTCAAGAAAACGACAGTCTGGCACGACTCTTCAGCTTCCAGTCATGTGCTTCTCACATGGCTTTTTCGCAGGTTAGCTTCCAGTGACACACCTACGAGATCCACCGATCTTCAATAAAGTTTAGTCTTCACCAACTTGATACTAAACCCAATACAATTAAATCCCACAAAATACAAGGAAATGAATTAAAGTAATTACAACACATTTTTTCATGGAATAAAGCCAATATAAAACATAGTTATAAATCACAACTTTACAATCTCCCCCTTTAGCTATTCCGTGACAAAAACACCCTATAACAGACTCTAGACTTAAACATGAGTTTGGGAACAATGGCAAAACTCACTCACACTTAAATCTAGAAGCTGTGATGAAGTTGGAACATGTATACCTGTAACCTGAAATACTTGCACAAAACACATTAGACCCTCAAGGTAAATTAGGTGATAAAAAGACACGTATAATGCAACAAGTAAAATGCGATCAAGCAAAATGGAATAAAGCAATAGACCATGGCTTGACCAAATAGACAATCACTATAACTAAGTGATCACAATGCTCATTCACACTTGGAAAGAACATCCGAACATTCAAGTTGACAAACACAAGGCAAATCACTTGAATGACCAACACTCAACCAATGTACAGTACATGAAGTATGTGCATCTAGGAAAAATCCTACAAGAGCACAAGAGTGACAGTACTTAGAAGGAAATGCATAACATTTAGTTAGAAGTACTGATTTAACAAAGCACAAAGGCTATATAAAGCAAGGTACACACCACAAAGCCTATAAAGTGCAAAGAAACAAACCCTAAAATCTAACAAAAGCAACATGGGCACAAAAGTGTTCATCACTTGAACATGATGCAAAGCATAGATACTAAAAGTAACACAAAGCATCATAAAGCAACGAGAAAACAAGCATAAAGTAAATCAAGGTTTTCTAAAAAACAATGTCTTCTCCCTCTTGGTATATGCATCTCCCCTATGGCTTTCTCCCCCTACGAATGTGCATAAGGTAGAATTTCTCCCCCTAAGAATATGCACATGAGTCATATAGAAATGACAATACTCTCCCCCTTTTTGTCACAAATAGACAAATTAATCAAGAGGAAGGAGGGAAAGAAAAGAAGATATGAACAAGGATAAAAGATGATGCATGAGGGGTGCAAGATGAATGAGAAAATGAAACTCAAACATAAGATAAAAACATTTTAAAATAATGCTACAAAGCATAAAGAACATGACATGCTAAGGATGATGGAACATGATGTAAATCTAGACATGACATGGACACAAGAACATGTTATATGTGCTAAAAGGTCTAAAAAAACTTAACTAGTATGAGTGAAAGCAAAAACATGTCAAGTGTTAGAGTGTGTGCAGCAAGGTGCAACTACTGTGCATCTAGTGTGCATGTGAGATGCATGCATGAGCAAGGCACTCAAGGGCCAAAGTGTACAAAACACACCATCAAAGATCAAAACATGATAAACATGAATAATTATGGTGATCCCCAAAGTTTGGGACTCATCGGAGTCCAAAACAACGAGAAAATGTCATTTGAGCATTTTATCAAACACTTAGAGTGCACACACTACACATATATGATAAACAATGCAAGAACATATGAAAATCTTGCCTAAATACATGTTATTTTTGCCACAAGGGACCAAAATCCAAAGCAAATCATCATTCAAAACAAAACCCAATCAAAAAGATTGACAGAAAATAAGTTTTCCAACTCCCATTTGAGAAAATCTCAACTATGAACATAAAACCCCCAAAACCGTAATCTAAAGATCAAAATCAATGAAAAGAGTTAAAGATTACCTTAGAGATGTTTATGGAATGAAAAATACTTGAATTTAGTTGGGTTTTGATGTAGAAACATTAAACCAGGGGTTTGGGAGAGGACGGGAGACGTTTAAAACAAATGACCCACGAAATGCTCTTTAAAAAGTTGATCTGGAAATTTTCGTTGGTATCTCGCTACTTAGAATCCCGCGAACATTTCGCTGGTATCTCGCAGGTAAGCCTTACTCGCGAAACAGCCACGAAACTGTCTGTCCAAAACTAGAAAACTTGAGAATTGGACCTTTTCATTCATGACTAAACTTAAACATGAAATAAGTCACGAAAACACCCAAAAAACATGTTTTTCACACAAAAACAATTTGTAAACTTTGAAAAACATGGGTGATACAAATCACTTCCAAAGACAAACAAAAAGAACAAAAATATTTTTGGTTTGATCTACATATGGTTGAGCACACACACATCATATTTGAACATGTACAATCACACAAGTGAAATAGACATTCATTGAACAAAAATCTTATGTGTTGTGTGTGAAGATCAACCTTAGACTTGAGTGAAGCTTTAATGATCAATTCAATCAAGTCATACACAACTAGCACTAAGACAAATGGACTATCTCAATTATAGAAATGAGCATATATGACCTCCCACAAGAGAATGATTATAAAACTTAGAAGCTTTTCATTTGGCTTCTGCATAAATCATGACATTTGATCCTTTTTAGATAATACATCTCATTTTTGAGATTGGTGCTTGAAATTTTTTATATTTCAATATTTAGACTTAGCCTTTGGCTTTTTATTTTATTTTATTTTATTTTTTTTGAGCATCATACAAATTACATTAAAAGAGTTGCTTTCTCTTTTTCCTAGTCAAATACTAATATGTGCGACAGGCTTTTGCAGCTCAAAATCTCTTTTCATTTGGAGATTTATATTTGGTGAGCTAGTTTTTCAAAAACATAAAAATAGAGTGGGAAGAGATATAGACACAAGTCTATGCAAGTATCAAGACCATCAAGACTATTGACCAATCATTCATGACAAGTTTGAAAATCTATTTACAACAATCACACACAGTTTTCAAGATTTCTTCCACAAAGATAAATATGCATACAGAACAAGCTAAACTCGTAACTGCACTACGCCATTAGTACGAAAATACTAGGCCAAACTCACATATGAAATGTGCTCAAACATATACGATCAAACTTTTTGAATTTTTCACTTTTTATGTGGTTTTGGATTTTTTATACACACAAAACAAACACATAAAAGTAAGATCAAAACAAAAGCAATGCATAAAAATAAATGCAAAATGCACAAATGCATGAAGATATGACATTCAATGCATGAAGGGTCCTACGAAGATCGAAAGAATTAGATCAAAGACCAAAGGAGCAAAAGCTCAACCATAGGAACCCTTCCTCATCCAAACAGAATGATTGTTTGGAATGAATGTCTCATGAGAAGTGAGACAAGGGTTGGAAGAATGAAAACCGGAGATGCACATAGTCAAGAAGTTAAGAGCATTAAACACTTTCTTTAACAACATGCTATTTTCAATCAAATCCGGTTTATCATTTTTAGCACAACTTTTAAGAAGCTTAAGTTTCTCTTTTCTTTTGATTCTTTTAAAACCTTGAAACTGAGAACAATGAGATCTAAGATGACCAAGGGCACCACAATGGTGACAAACAATGTGTTTAGGTCCACTAGGCCTTTTAGGAAGGGATCTAGCAACATGAGTTTGTTCTCTCTTTAACTTGGGGCATTAAGGTCTTATGTGACCAATCACACCACAATGGTGGCAATTAGGAACAAAGTTAGATCCACTCAATTCCCTAGGATTAGATCTAAATAGAGGCTTTGACTTAACAACCTTTGTCTCCACTTTTTGATTTCTTTTACATGGAGGAATGTACACCGATTTGTCCTTTGAGTCAGAACACACATTAGGCACAAAATCGGGTACCACAACATGATTGCAACATATATTTTCATCTTTTTGAACAATAGGTTCAGCAATCAAACACTTGGCATGCATCTTCAGAGATTCATTTTCATATTTAAGATCATCAACAAGTTTGTTAGATAAAATAAGTTTAGCATCTAAGTCCATATTCAAACATTCAAACTCTTTCAGCTTTTCAAGAGAATTTTCAGCAAGTTTCTTATATTTTTCAACCAATTTGATGGATTCATTGAGCTTAGCAATCAAATCATCCTTTTCACAAAATAACTTGCTTAAATTCTTTTGAAACTTCTTAGCATTTTTCTTCAAGAGTTTAATGTTAGGAATATCAACAACACCCAAGGATTCATGTAACATAGCATCACAATCATGAGGATTATCACTCATAGAGACATTTTCACAAACACATGGCATGTTACAATCAACAACATCCATAGAAGCATACAAAGCATTATCCATGGCAAAACAAACACACGGGGTTAAGGATCACACTTAGGTAATAAAATCAAAACAAGTGTACCCGCTCTGATACCAGTTAAAAGCTTGAAAATGTGTTGAAAACACAAGAGCAATTTAGAACCCCAATTAAAATTACGACTCGATAGATTTTACACTAACTTAATACTAAGTGCAGAATAGTATAAATGCAAGCGGCTGAACAAATAAGCTACTCTATTCCATAAACTAAGCAACACAGCACTATAATGGAATATAAAAGAGTAAGGAAGAAGGATGCAAACACAGAAAACACCGAGACGTGTTTTCGAAGAGGAAACCGAAAAACTCGGCGAAAAACCTCTCCGCTACCCTCCAAGCGAAAATCGATCACTAGACAATTAGTTGGGATACATGGGTTAGCAAGAGACCCTCCAAGCCTAATCTACCCGATGTACCTAAGCCCTCTAAGCTCTTACTCCAACAAGACTTCTTGGAACCGTGTCTTGTCTTATTTCTCCGGATCCTGCAACAAGCTCCATGTTGCATCTGCCATTATCGGCTTCTTCCAATGCTTCCCAATATCTCCAAAACACTCTCTACACTCTGAATATGTGTGGGTTGTGTTTGGGTACAAATCTCCTCTCAAGATATGATAATGGGAGAGGGATGGAGAAAAGGCTATAGTGATTTCTCACTAAGAATGAGTAGCTCTTTCTCAAAAGATGGGTGTGTGTGTTTTAGAAAACCTCTCTAGGGTTTTTCTCTTCGAATCGCCTCTAATACATTTGTGGGTAATGGGAGTATATATAGTATGGGTGAAGGGTAAGAAAGTCACTCTTAAAAAACCTCCAAGTAGAATGTTTCGCGACTATCTCGCGGGAAGGCCTTACCCGCGAGACACTCGCAAAAACGACAGTCTGACACGACTCTTCAGCTTCTAGCCATGTGCTTCTCACATGGCTCTTTCACGGGTTAACTTCCAACGACACACCTGCGAGATCCACTGATCTTCAATAAAGCTTGAGTCTTCACCAACTTGATACTAAAGCTAATACAATTAAATCCCACAAAATACAAAGAAATGAATTAAAGTAATTACAACACATTTTGTCATAGAATAAAGCCAATATAAAACGTAGTTGTAAAACACAACTTTACAAACCCTAAGGCACGTTTTCAAAAGACTTTGAAGGTACTCTTGTGAGATTTAAAAGGTACTGTGCCTTCCTCTTTCAAAGTCACTATCAGAAATCATTCTCATACCATTAGAACCAGTAGATCTGAAGTTGTTGCAACAAGATCAACAATTGTTAATAATCTAAACCTTCAAGGGTGGTCTTGGAGTCACAAACTGGAGAGTTTGAGTTGCTAAAACTTTTAGTGGGATCTCAAAGTCACAAATGTGGGTGTTGTGCAAAGCAAATCCAAAAGAGAAAGAGTCCATGGATTCGAAGTTTACACGTAGTTGTGTCAATAAGTTACTATTGGAGATAGCAAGATTTAAGGTTAAATCTGACCGTAAACACTTCAATTCTCTATAGTAGATTTGTTTTATCTTAGGATAGTTAGGTCAAATCCTTCCTAGGTTTTTACCTTAAAATTGTTGGTTTCATTGGTTTGTCTAGGTCATCATATCGTAGTGTTCTTTATTTTCTGCTATTTGCATAATATGATTTATTATTGTTTAACTTAGATCTCATAATTAACTTAAGTAATCACTTGACTAATATATTAGGTTAAACAATTTGTTTTAAGGGATCTAAACAAACAATCAGGAGACTCACTTTTTTTTTAAATATGTACATCCCTCAATCAATCCTATCAAATTGGTTGCTATGCTATTTCTTTCAACCCCTAATTAGGCCTTGATAAATACCATTTGTCATAAAATCTTATGTTGATAAGAAATGATAAATTTAATTATTTAACAATTTTTCTTTAGATTTGTTTTTTATTTTGTAATTGGTTGTGAGACTTTTTTTTATAGTGTTTTGTGTTGCTTGTGTGAGTGTCATTAATTTTGGTGTCTACAGCTAACTTGTTATTTTGTGTAAACTTGTATAATATTTTCCACTTTAATTTGCTCTTTAGCTAATGAATAAAACTCTCATTCATGCTTTCATTCCCTGTAAACATATTTGCTACAGCAAATACATACAAACATCAGCTACTAAAGATGCAGCGGGGATGATATTATCAAAGTCATTCTCATTTGGTATCTCAGTCCTTTTAAGAAACCTATATTTATTGATAATATAAATGAAGAGGACCTTACAACATATATTATCTTTTCTATATTCTTGGATAACAAAAGACTGAAAAGAGAAACATTTTTGCTTTGTTGCTCAGAAAATATCAAAAAGAAGACAAAATTTGGAACTTAACAACAAGGCTTGAACTTCCATATTTTGTTTTACCTTTTTGTCTGTCTTCTTTGCAGCCAAATGGGTAAAAAAAAAAAAAACAAAAAGCAAACAAACAAAACACAAAAGGATAAAAGAGATTGAGCCAAGAACCATGAATTGCCGAGAGGTAACACTCCTTAAACTCATCACTTTGTTTTGAAATGAAACAAAACAAAGAATGAAGAAAAAGGTGTGAAAGCCAAGGATTAGACTTGCCGAGAGGTTGCATTTCTTCAACTCAACCTCTTTGTCTTGTATGAGTTATAGTTGTCATGAGCCATTGCCAAAAGATTAGGCTTGTATCGAAGAGTGAAACCTTGTTCATGGTCCAACCTCCTAACTCTTCCTCTAAACTTCGAAATCAACATGATCATTTCCTCCTGTTCAAAAGTTGAAACAGAAAAATTCTGCTATATATGAGTTTCAAAGAAGAAGAAAGCAAAATATAAGAGAAGAAGAAGATGATGATAATTGTGGAAATCTTGTACCTATAAAGGGGTATATATATATATATATATATTCCTTAATTAGTTCTTGGTAAGACACAAAGGATTAAGGATTAAGGATTAATTACAAAAGAAATAATAAAATAATAATAATAATAATAATAGTTCATTTGTTTGAGTGTTTATTTTTATTTTTTTAAGTGAGATTAGATGAACCCAACTCATCATAAATGGGTTCATAACCATTGAGACAAACTTGAAAAATATAAATAAATACAAAAAGAGAAGAATATATAACTTTTGCAACCGCCAAATCTTTCAAGCCGGTCTTAAAATAATAATGAAGAACTCTCGATCTTTCTCAAAGAAAGGAAATTTTGATAAACATTAATGCTTCGGGTTCGGGTGCGAGTGCGATGTGACAACTCGGCAATTTTTAAAAAAATAGGGTGCGAGTGCAGCAGGATATGTGTATTAATAAATTATTATTTATATTTTTATTTATATTTTCTATATATTGTTAAGCATATTTTTTTTCATATAACGGTAAACATATACCAATTTAAGAGTAATAGTAGATAAAAAATCTTTGGGATCAATTTAATATTTATAGCTAATATTAAGGGGGTAAATTTAGCAAAATAATATTATTTTTTAATGATAAGTAATTATTTAAATTGATACAATTACTAAATTATTTGGATATTATTAAGCTAAATGATATAAATTGTTGAATATAATATAGTGTTTAAAAAAAATCATAATAAAGATAATCAAATTTGGGGGTTTTATTATAAATAAACAAATGTGTTGGGATATTTATAAACAAGGAAGCTTCCAAGAAGCTCCATTGCTAAGTCCCATTGCTACCCACGTGCATTGCTTTATTAATATCACATTCCAATGCTCTATTTGAAAGTCTACACATCTCCATGTCGTCTTCTTCATTTTTTTTTTTTTTTCTTCTTTCCTCACAAATAATTTGGTAGCAAATCTTTCTTCTTCTCCTTCTCTTTTTTTTTTTTTTCCTCACAAATCTTTTGGTGGCAGATCTTTCTTCTTCCTCTTCTTATTCAGACATAATCAAACTGAATTGGGGCTGTTTCGGCTAGTTTCTCGGCCAGCTTTGGTGGATTTCGATAGATTTCAGTGGATTTTGGCCGGTTTCGGCCCGAATCAGCACCGAATTGGACTAAATCGATGCAAATCAAGGATGAAAAAAAAAAGTGGCAAATTGGCATGTTGAGTGTGAATTGGCGCATCGAAATAAGACGGGTGCGGATGCGGTGGCCCTGGAGCTGAACTTGTGCTTCCTAGCCCCTAACTAAACATAGTTAGGTTAGTGACTCTTTGTCCACACGAATGTCTCAAAAATAAAACTAGTTTGTCTAATGCCCTTTGAGGGTTGTCTATAGCCACTTGTTTCACATTCTTACCTACCTTTACAATACTTCAAAAATTATTACCCTTTGTTTGGTGAGGGTGATAGAAAATTGTAAAGGATAAAAAAGCAAGGTAAGAATTATAAAATAATGGAGGAAAAGAAGTAATTGTTATTTTCCCTTATAAATATTTGGTTATGGAATCTTATAATAAATTCAACGTTTTTTATTAGTCTAAACTTTTGGAACAATTTGTAATTTACACATATAATATGAGAGCCGTAACCTATATTCTATATTAACGGTCGTTGTTACTTCGGTTGTCAGCATAAAGGTCCACACCTCAAAATTATCGTTTTAGCTTCGTACACGCCCTTAGTCATCGTCTTAGTTCCGATCGTGTGCTTCATTGTGATATTGCACACACCACTTTCTTGTGGCTAAATATAATATGGATTGATAATGTGCTCAGCATTCCCTCAACCTAGAATTTCAAGGCAGTGTCAATTATTAATTGT
Organism: Quercus suber; assembly: GCF_002906115.3. NCBI lineage: Eukaryota > Viridiplantae > Streptophyta > Magnoliopsida > Fagales > Fagaceae > Quercus > Quercus suber. Next base: position 1,000,920 of record NW_027069637.1, read on the forward strand.
GCCTATCAATTTTGATGTCACATTTTCCCTTGGCCTGCACTGGGATTTCAATTTTTTTATTATTATGGGTTATATCTACTTTTGGTATTAAAAAAATGATGTAGAAAGAGAAAGTTTGAGAGATTAAAAACAAAAGAGTTAACATATATATATGCAGTGCATCTTTTCTATGTGTGTATATATATATATATATATTGAGATAGAAATTGTATTCTAATCTAATCTAAGTATATGTATATAAAGCTTACTTTTGGAGATTTGAATTCTAACCCTTGCCTCCCTCACTTTACAAGAACTTGTACTTATAGCCATCACACCAAGAATGCATGGTGGTCATCTTTTCTATATTTAATTGAGTGTTATAATGAATCCAATGTAGGTTTTATATAAGAATACATTAGGGTTTAGTATGATAATTAACATTAAAGCTATGGTAGCCCATGAAATTACAAGACCTAGATAGCTCATGGTATTCTAGAAAATCATGATCTATACTTTTACAATAATATCCTAATGGTTTAACTACTATTTTGGTCCCTAAGAGTATTCACATTAGTCTCACCAATTTAATATTTCAACAAAAATTTATCTAAACTCAATCAAAACAAGCGTGCACTAGTCAAACTAAATTAATTAAAGTTTTTAAAGAGGAAAGTCTCATCTCTACATATAGTGAGCCTCTATCCTAACTACATTGAAATTTCAATGTTGATAAAGTATTGAGACTGATGTATGTGCATGAAAATAATAGATAGCTAAACTAATAAAATTAGAGATTTTTAGATTAGTTTAGCTAAATATTTAAGAAGACTGATGTGAATATTCTAACATTTGCCTTATATATCAAAATGGTCCCTAACATTTCATTTCAAGTATGTCAATTTAATTCCTAACATTTTGATATTATCTAAAAATAATTTCTGCCATTATGTACTAGATGGAAAGGGTCAATGATGTGCGCAAACAATGATATTAAAATATTATTGTTTATCCCACTTGAGCTGCCGTGTGAACTGCCACGGGTCCTTAAAAGTTAATTTATTTGTAGTGAATTCATGACGTTTTGGAAAATGTTTTCCCCTCTTAAAAAAAGAAAACGTTTTCTGTCGTGTAAAATACCAAAATATGCAATAACGTTTTTAGAAACATATTTTCTGCTGAAACAAGTGCTCCGTTAATTTGTCTTCATTCTTGTACACTTTTTTCTTCTGATTATGCAGGGGCATCATTGCCTGCGAGGTGCTTTGACTTGCTTGTGACATGATGCACGCACTTGCCGAAAAAAATTCTTTATTTGTTATTAAAAAAATTATTATTGTCTCACTCAGTGTTATAAATTTCTAAATTCATAATGTAATTCATCGTATATAAGTTAGCCTACTCTGCAAAATGTGTCTCACGTTTAATGCTATCTCCATGTGTTTGGTATTTGGTATGTGTATGAAATTATAATATAGTAGTAACTACTAGCTACTAGACAATATGCTCTGCAAACCCAAAACATAGGGAAAGGGTTGTTTGAGATAAATAGTATGATAACTCTTGTCAATGATGTGAAATCTGCGCTTTCAACGATTCCATCCTTTATATATTCAATAAGTTAATTTTAATTAGGCACAAAATTTCACAATTTTTTTTTTCACAATCATTAAAATAATTTGTTGTAATTGATTTATATGACATTAAAATTGCACTAATCACAATTTATTACCTCAATAAATTTTAAAAGTAATTACAAAATTGTTTGTTTCTATGATTGCTGTTATATATATTTGACTCGTGTCACATAGAGAAGAGTTGTCTGAAATACATAGTAAATGAACTCTGATTTATGTTGTTGATAACTACAAGCCTACAACCCAACTTCACCATCCATATATATTTAAAATTTTAAAATACATATTATATAACCTTTTAAAAAAAAAATATTAAATGACTCTTCTTACATAATAGTATTTCTCTTTAAAGTAGTATAGAAACAGGCAATGGGGGGCTATTTAGTTGTCAAATCATCACTATAACGGAGATGTCATGATTCAAATCAATCATTTTTAATTTAAAAAAAAAAAAAAAGGTAGAAAACAATATAAATATAACTATAATATAGAGATAATAGGTGGCTCAATTAGTAGAATCATTGCTGTAACGGAGATGTCGTAATTCAAATAGACCGCTTTTAATAATAATAAAAAAAATAGAAAATTATATAAATATGAAGATAGATATAATGAAATGAGATAAGAATGTGTAGAACTTTTTGAAGGGAGAGAATCTTTAATGGAGGGTGGGCAGATCCACAACCCGGTAAATGAGGCAATTTATCTTGGACGATATTGTCCTTCTGTAATTTTATATGCATACAATTCAAGAATCTAAAGTGGTCCATATTTTGTAGTACCTTCATTAATAAAAGAAATAAGGTAGCATTCCATTGGGAAAAAGTTAAAAGAATTCAAGTCTGTAAAACCTGTTTAAAGAGAAAGAATCTTGATTAAGGTTGAGATCCACAAACCCGTAAATGAGTCAAGTTATTTTGGACAATATTGCCCTTTTATAATTTTATATTTGTGAAAGAATCGAAGTGGTCCCTTTTACTTTAATTAATAAAAGAAAAAAACTTTCTTTAGAACATGCATAGGTGGAAGCAAAAATTTGGCTATTTAGTTTCTACAAAAGTCACTTTATCTATTTTACCTCTTTATTTTATAATATACTCAACATCAATGAATCTATATTTTTAACTATTTGATAAAAATTATATTAAAAAAGTCATTAAAATAAAATAAAAAAAAGGGAAGAAGAGGAACAACTACTGCACTAGTTGGATATTTGAATAAAATAATGTAAAGAGCTCTTATTGCAACATACTACTGTACTAATTGGATATTTTCAACTAGTATAGTAGTATGAATATGAATATGAATCACTGTTACTATGAAGCAAACAATTGGGTGGATGCCTTAGTGAGAGGAAGCTCAGAGCTTGACCAAAATTTAGTTGTATTTGATAGTTCACCTTTGAACCTTTGTATGCTTTTATTTTATGACCATTTGGGTTTATACTATGACAAGAGTTGTCCTCAAATTTCTGTCATTTCGGTTTAGTCCATGAAAGTCATGATTTACCAAGAAAAAAAAAGTGGTAAGTTGTTATTGTTAGATAAAAAATATTAAAACTAACAACAACTTGACAACTTAAGATTTGTTATAAAATTTTTGTGGAGGTAACATTACCCTAGTAACTCACAAATAGGAAAGAGGCAAGGAGTGAATCTCATCATTTTTCAATAAATATTTAAAACAAAGATATAAAAGAGAGCAGAACGCGGATTCTTTCGTTATAGCTACGTCCTAAACAGAGACAGTATATTATATATATATATATATATATATAGGAATATCCAAATAAGACGCAGGTACAAGGAGGTACCACTGTAACAGAACTTGCACTTTCTAATTCCTAACTGCAAAATTCGATAACTTTTCTTTAAAAAATTTTATTTTACAGAACATAAGATGTCCCATGTCCTTCTTTTAAAAACGAAATTAATGAAAATACTGAGGGACCACAATTCCAATTCCTGACAGTTTTTAGAATTGAATTTATATAGTTTCATACTTTCATTTCTTAACACTCATATTATTATTATTATCTGACAACGAAAATAAGAAATATTGCTTACCTAATCCTGTTCATTTTTATGGTATATTTCACCAAACTACTTCTAAAAATCAACTGTAAAAGATGTTTCTTAATATTAAGTAATTATCCATGTTAATAACAATTCTGAGGTTACCAATGAGAATGAGATATCTTATAAGTGAAATGGAACTAAATGAAGTGCTGGTTTCAACATTGGGTTTTTAAAAATGACAAGATTATATTAATTTAGTTTACACTCCTATAAAGAGAGATCATATTATAATTATCCCATGGGTGAAGGGGGATCATTGAATGATCACCAAATCTTAAGAAAGCATTGTAATATATCCATTTAATTTCTTGTAGATAATGGTAACCGCATATAGCTAAAAGCAAAAACTAAAAAACAAAAACAAAAAAAGTAAAGAAAAAGAAAGCACAATATTTCTTGGGAAAGCATAGAAAGTTCAAGACAATTGTGTGGAATTCAACCATATTTTATTTCTTCTTTTATGGAACTTCTTTCTTCATTCCTCTCTATAATGGTCTACCATGAGTAACTAAAGATGTTTTTGGAATGCTTTTTTAATTGAAAGAAAAAAAAAATAGTAATTTATCAAAAGACCTTTGGTATAATTGAAAGGAAAGGATTCTCTGTTTCATTTTTAAATGTGCTGAGAACTTTTGCCATGCTTGAAAAGAAAGAGGAAAGGGAATAGCCCACCTTAATTGCTTGAATTTTTTTATATATATTTTAAGTTCTTTTAGCAATAACAAAGATTAAAATAGAGTAAGCACAAGAGATATTTTCAGTAAGATATAAACGAGGGGAATGAACCCCTTTAATCTTCTTGAAGTTACTTTTTGGATCTATAAATATAGGGATACAACTAATTTCATACTTAGTTTCACACCCAACTAATCTTACTTTTAGGACATGACCTATTTTGTTTAGTATTTCGTGTAGATTTCGATTTCGGGCTCCATTTCGTCATTTGAAACTCCTAAATTGTTCAATTGGTCCATTTCTTAGTTTTTTTTTTTTCCCTCTTATGCATAAAGACTCGCAACCCATGCTTCATTACAACGTCTTCTTAGCCAATCTTTTAGGTCTTTTCCAAAGTCATTCTCAAGCTTCTTTCATGGCTTCCTCAAGTCATTTTCACGGCATCTTCATAGTTATCTTCGTCGTTTCTTCGTGGTTTCTTATAAGGATCTTCCAAGCTTATCCAACCTCAAGGTTTCATCGAGTTTCTACCTTGAGTTTGAGAAGAGTGTTAGAGATATATTAACCCAATATAATAGGCCCAAGCCCATCTTACTTTGTGTACAATAGGGTTGTCTAGTGACTTGGACCAATCGACCCACTTGCCTGAACTAAAGGTCTACATGCGGCTTCGAATCCAATGTTTGGTTGGCCACTGGTTGTAATTAAAAATAACTGAATAATTAGTTCGGGTTTCGGAATATAAAATATTTTACCCGAAAACCAAATTGACTGAATTATTAGTATAGATATCTTACTTGTCTGCCTGCCAAACTCTTCTGGGAAATGTAAATTAGTATATCAGGTTTGATTTTTTTTTTTTTTTTGGCACAACTTCCCAATTTACAAATCAATCATTGTAATCAAATCGAAATTCAAAATCTACGATGATAATTAGAGTCTACAGATTATTGGAGCAGTGATTCAGTGGCACAAGTACCCAATATCTAAATCAACCATTAAAATCAAAATCATGACCAAAAATCCAATGGTCACAACTATATGTAAGACTTTTGATTTGATCTCTCACTGTCTCTAATCTCTTCAGCTCAGTCTTTCACTCTTCCTCTTCATTTACAATTTCGGTCTTCTCACTAGACTCTCTCAAACCCTTAGTTCTCTTCTCTTCTCTCTTTGGCTCTTAGCCGCCTCCAATGCCATTGCTTACTCCTCTCTTTACAGCCAATCAATATGGGTTGAAGAGATCAGCTCCTTGTTTTTCCTCTCCACCTAGTTCTCCCTTAAAAGCCTAGTCATTGCCGCTGTCTCCTCCTTACTCTGCCGCAAAGTCCTCCTCACAGACTCAATTCTTACTCCAAACTCTCTTAGGTAAATATTCTCTGTTTCTCATCTCTCTTTTTGTGAGTCTCTCATTAGTTTCATTTGTTATGGAAATCAATTGTTAAAATCAAATAAACCCAAAGATTTATAATTTGAAACCCTAACTAAAAAAACTTGAAACCCTAACCATTTTACTTTTGTTCTTTGTTCATTTTTTGATTAATTTTGTTCCTATTTTAATTTTATTCAGGATTGAAAGTTGTCCAAGACTCCAAGTAGGGTTTTTTGCCTTCAAATTTAAAACTTTAACACCCACAGTTTCTTTAAGGAATTATTTTTGGTTTCCTTTGTGTTTAGTGTTTAAAGTTGGGATTTTGTTTTTCTTTTTGTTTGAGTTGATGCCTAATAAGGAAAATAGACCAATCTAGTGTAATCTTCTATGTAAATCATATGTTATGTTTAGTTGTAATTATCAACTGTAGCAAACTATTCTATGTATATTAGATTGACTCCCTGAACCATTTACTAAGGGAGATTTATATATTCATTGTTTTCATAATAAACTGTTCTAATGTTGTTGTTTGATGTTGCTTCTGCTATTGTGGTTGTTATTGTTTGATAAATTTTGAGCATCATTGTTTTTACTTTGGGATAATTACACTTTACCCACCTATGGTTTACCTCTAATTCGATGTGCCTACCCATGATTTCAATTTTGACACTTTGCCCACCTGTGATTTTCACTGTTAATGTGTCATAACCCACCTCTCTACTTTCTGTTACTCTAACACAGAAAATGTAAAAAACAAAACCCCAAATAGATCAAAACACTCTCACTCAAATCTTGAACATGAAGAACATACCCAAAAATTTGAAAAATTACAAATTTTTTCAATTTTGATACAAAGGAGCCATAGCAGTGTTACCACATTTTCAATTTTATTTTAGCAAACTATGTTGTGCAATCATGTGATCTAAACCAGTATAAATCTGTGTTGACGAAATAACCTATCAGAACAGTCCAAGCATCATATGATTATGTTATAGCTTCATCAATTCTTATTTCTTTTTTAAAAGTACACTAGAACTGTACAAAATGCCTGGAAATATTTTTATTCAAACGAAATATTTACATCTCATAAGTCATATGATTATCATAATCATTAGACAGTGAAGGTCTCATCTGGGTCTTCAAAGTTGGGGTCCTTGACATCAAAAACTCCTCCAAATTCAAACCCAACCTCAAGCTGAGAGTAGCCATCACCAGCCCAGGTGAACTTGCCTCCGTGACCCCACTCCTTCGGCGATCCATTCATGCCCATCCCTCAAGGTTAGAACATACACAAAACTCAAAGACAAAGCCAAAGTCATTTTTCTTTCCCTTAGACTTTACTCTTTTCTCTCGTCTTACCATTTCTTTCTTAGATTTCCCTTCTCTCTACAACCTAACCCACTCTCTCTCAGGGGTTTTCATCAGTCGAATCGTTAGGTACCACTAAATCATTGTGGGATAATTTTCCTTTGACTGGCATCAAGCAAGATCGCCTGATTTCATTTTTTTAGTATATACAGCGGTGGTTTTCATCTAGTTTTCGACGGTGGTTTGTCGGTGCTCCGATCAGAGACACGAACCAAATCTGGGTTAAAAATCATTAGATCTGGGTTTGAACTTAAGCCAACTTGAAACAAATCTAGGAAGATCTTGGTGCAAAAGCTTTTAATCTAGGTTTGAATCAACTGAATCATTGGAGCCACTTTTGATATGGATCGATTTGTAGTGGGGGGTGGTTGTGGCTTCTGATGTGGTGATTGGTTTGCTATGACTTTTTTGGATTTGAGTTTTGTTGTAAGATTTGGGTTTTGTTGTGGGTTTGGCTGGGATTTTTTTTTGAATTTTTTGGATTTAAGTTTTGATGTAAGATTTGAGTTTTGTTGTTGTGGTTTGGGCGTGTGTTGGATATTGTTTTTCGATTCAACTTCCTGTAATTTTTCAGATTTTTGGGTATGTTCTTCATGTTCAAGATTTGAGTGAGAGTGTTTTGATCCATTTGGGGTTTTGTTGTTTACATTTTCTGTGTTAGAGTAACGGAAAGTAGAGAGGTGGGTTACAACATAGTAACGGTGAGAATCACAGGTGGGCAAAGTGTAAAAATTGAAACCACGGATAGACACATCAAATTAAAGGCAAACCACAGGTGAGTAAAGTGTAATTATCCCTTTTACTTTTATTATTTAATAAACTTTCAAGTCTCATATTGTTTGTATTTGGGGTTTTTTTTTTAATTTTTTTTTTATTGACTTGTTATGTGTTTTGTATTTTTTTTTTTCATAAGTAGGATACTATCTTTCCTTTACGGTTTGTGTGGTTATTATTATAACTATTAATTGTCCTTGCTGTTCTAGTTTGCTAATACTTATATTCGATTTTTTTAGGTCATAGAAACCTCCACTAATGTGCCCTCTGTCCAAAAAGTAGTTGTTACAAAAGTTGATGGTGTTATTACCAACCAAGCTAAGGTTGCTGCTGCTACTCAAGTTGAAGTTGCCCTTACTTCCACCTTGCAAAGTGAGTAAGAAAGTTTCTATTAGTGGTATAGGTAATGGTAGGAAAAAGTATGTTGTTTGGGGTCATTTTGAAAAAATAAAGGTAGAAGAGGTTACTAAGGCTATTTGTAATTGTTGCCAAAAATCCTATCATGCTGATAATAAGAGTTGTGGTACTAGTAATTTGTTAGCTCATTTTCCAAATTGTCCCAAGAACCCTAATAGAGAAGATTTAGTAAAAGGGCAAAAAACCTTAGCTTTTGAACCCAAAAAGGATGGAGAATAAGGGTTTCCAACTTGTGTCAACAACCTTTACTGTTGAGGCTTCTAGAAAGGCTGATTATAATTGATGAGTTGTCGTTTAAGAGTGTTGAGGGGTATGAGTTTAAGAAATATGTAACTACCTTACAACCTAAGCCCCATCTAAAGGATATCCCATCTTGTCAAACTCTAGCTAGAGATGTGATTGGCATTTATAATAGTGTGAACCTCCACTAATGTGCCCTCTGTCCAAAAAGTAGTTGTTACAAAAGTTGATGGTGTTATTACCAACCAAGCTAAGGTTGCTGCTGCTACTCAAGTTGAAGTTGCCCTTACTTCCACCTTGCAAAGTGAGTAAGAAAGTTTCTATTAGTGGTATAGGTAATGGTAGGAAAAAGTATGTTGTTTGGGGTCATTTTGAAAAAATAAAGGTAGAAGAGGTTACTAAGGCTATTTGTAATTGTTGCCAAAAATCCTATCATGCTGATAATAAGAGTTGTGGTACTAGTAATTTGTTAGCTCATTTTCCAAATTGTCCCAAGAACCCTAATAGAGAAGATCTAGTAAAAGGGCAAAAAACCTTAGCTTTTGAACCCAAAAAGGATGGAGAATAAGGGTTTCCAACTTGTGTCAACAACCTTTACTGTTGAGGCTTCTAGAAAGGCTGATTATAATTGATGAGTTGTCGTTTAAGAGTGTTGAGGGGTATGAGTTTAAGAAATATGTAACTACCTTACAACCTAAGCCCCATCTAAAGGATATCCCATCTTGTCAAACTCTAGCTAGAGATGTGATTGGCATTTATAATAGTGTGAGAGAGAAGTTAAGGAAATACTTGAAGGGTTGTAAGGTGTGTCTTACTACGGACACATGGAATTCTATTGAAAATTTGAATTATATGTGTCTCACATGTCACTTTATTGATGATGCTTAGAAGTTGCATAAAAGGATTTTAAATTTTTGTCAAGTTGAAGACCATAATGGGGAAACTATAGATAGAAAGACTGAGATGTCTTTACGTGAGTAGGAATGGCAACGGGTCGGGTTCGGGCTGGGTTTTTCCATACTCGGACCTGACCCACGGGGCAAGACCCGTAGCCCGGACCCGGCCCGTTTAGGCTACTGGGTTTTTTCCCGGGGCCTGGACCCGCCCCAGCCGGGCCCCGCGGGCCCCGTTTAGGAATTAGGCCCAATTTGTGGCCCAACCGAAAAAAAAAAAAAAAAATTAAGCCTAAATTTTAATTCAAGCCCAGATTTAAGCTCAAATTTTGCCCAGATTCAAGCCCAATTTTTGCCCAGATTTAAGCCCAGCTTTTGCCTACATTAAGCATGCATATTCATTATTCAAGCCTAAATAATTAACGTGGCCCAAATGCCATATCAGTCCAAATCATAGGCTAAGGCTACTAATCATAAATCAATAAATCACCTGTTAATTATAAATCTATAAATCAATAAATCATAACTAATATCATAATCATAATTCAATATATCATAACTAAGACTTTAAATCAATAAATTACCTAGCTAAGATAACCATTTAATCATTAATCAACAAAATCATAACTAAAATCACTAGCTAAACATAAAAATAAAATAAATCCAACAAGTCCAAGAAATAAGTATCAAAAGTCTAACGAGTCCAAGAAATTAAAAAGTTACAAAATAAATCCCACAAGTTTAGAATAATTACAAACCAACAAATTAATTCAACAAGTCTAAGAAATTAAAAAAGTTACTAAATTAATACAAAATGGCGAAGGAGACCGCATAGTTGACAAGGGACAACGTCCGGTTCTTGAGGGAGAGCCGCTTGGCGAGGAAGAGCCAGATTTGTTTGTGTCTGTGTTTGTGTCTTCCATCTCTGTTTTAGACTTTGCATTTCCAACAAACACAAAAAACAATATTTCATTGCCATTGTCATCACAACCCAAACAATATTTTTAATTACAAGCCCACTTTACCTACAAGTCAAAAGATATATTTATTTGGAAGAATGAACATTGTCACCATCAATAAGCCAAAACATAGATTCCTGCAATTTCTACTAATCATCAACAACCATCAATACGCCTACTTCCCATAAATATTATATTCGTATGAAACTTGATACTAGAGGAAGAGTTCCAATACCCAACATAAAACCTCTATTCCCCTCACCCCCAAACCAAAAATACATATATACTTCTAAACAAGACACCAAAGAATATATAAGAAAATTTTAAAAACACTTTACAAGTATAATCAATACACTAACTTCCAAATCAATATACACTCAAATAGAATATCATTAAGAAAAATGCTATTCACAATATATTAGGAAAAAAAAAACAAAGAAGAGAAATAGATTCTAGTAAAGTCACTTTGCTTTGCAGGTAAATTACTGTTACTATAATTATTTCTGTTCTTGTTGTTTTTCATCAACAATGTCCTATGGGATTTCATTTCCTGCCATTGACCCAATTTTTATTATTATTTATTTATTAAAAAAAAAAAAAACCTTATTCTCAACTAAAATTTGTAACCAATCCCAAAAAACAAATGAAAAGTTTGAAACATAAAAATAAAAATAAAAGTAAAGTAAAGAACAGAGTTAAGCTAAAATTGAAATTAAGTTAATGTTGAGAATAATCCAGATATAAAAAGAACAAAAGAAGTGAAAGAGGAAATTTAGTAACAAAAAAGAAGCAACTTTTCTAAGAGTCCTAAGATCTGAAGCTGGAAAACCTTAATATCAAGATAGAGGCATAGAGCTCAAGCAGGAACAAAATAAAACAAACCCATTTACATAAATGCATAGAATCAAACATATATAATCCAAAGTACTGACCTTTGAGGACAATACACTAACTTCCAGTATAATCAATACACTAACTTCCAGTGTTGCCCCCTGTCAAAATGCAACCACAGCTATGCAATGTTAAGGGATAACCCATGGAAACAAACAAGGACATGAAAAATAAATAACTTAGCACTACCGAATACACTAAACAAAAATGGAAAAGAAAAAATACTATCAAAAAAGCTTGGAAACAAAACTAGATATTCTTAGCACTACCGAATACACTACCGAATACCTGAAGGCTGAATACTTGAAGCTTGGAAACAAAACTTAGCACTACCGAATACACTAAGCTGAATACCTGAAGGCTGAAGCTGAATACCGTGAAGAGTCAACGGCGAGAGGGTCCTCTTCGCAAGGTCCAACAAGATATTCTTTTGTCTGTGTAGAACCAGTGGTAATCTTTCTACTTAGTAAGTGTGGGATTGAGCTGAAAGCCTGAAATGAGGGAGAGGGAGGGTCGGACTGAGGGAGGGAGGCGTGGGGTAGGGTGGGAGTGAGGCTGAAATGAGGGAGAGCGACTTCGGATTGACTGATTGAGGCAGGGAGGCTGAGTGAAGAAATGAGGAGAGGAATTAGGGTTAGATACTTAGGTGTATATATATATATATATAAAGGGTATTTTAGTAATTTCAGCTACCGGGTTTTTAAACGGGGCGGGTTTCGGGGCGGGTCTCGGGTCGGGTCTCAGTTTTTTTGATAAAACCCGGACCCGACCCGGACCCGCTTCGGGTTTTTTTTTTTTAAACCCATACCCGACCCTTTTCCTAATCGGACCGGGTAAAACCTAGCCCATTAGGGTCGGGCCGGGCCGGGTACCCGCGGGTCGGGTAAAAATTGCCATCCCTATACGTGAGTAAGGTATTTATGGCATATTCAATTTGATAGTGGATAATGCTAGCTCAAATTTAACCACCATTAGATTTTTGCAAAAAGTGACTAAATATTGGAATAGGATAGTTTTAGAACATGAGTTCCTACATGTGAGGTGTTGTGCCTATATCCTAAATCTCATTGTGGGGAGGGTTTGAAAGAAAATGATGAATATGTTGCTAAGGTGTGTGAAGCTGTGAGGTATGTAAAGTCCTCACCAAATAGAAATCAAACTTTTAGGAGTTTTATGGAGAGATTAGGTATGAAGTCCAAGAGTCTTCTTTGTCTAGATGTATCTACTAGGTAGAACTCAACCTACTTCATGTTAGAAACTGCTAAAAACTTTTGAGAAAGTGTTCCTTAGAATGGACTTTGAAGTTGATGATTATTCTTCATACTTTAGGACCAAGGAAGACAATGGTGGTTTAGGATCACCATGTATGAGTGATTTCCAAAATTGTAAGGCATTTGTGACTTTCTTGAGGCTTTTTTACAATGCAACAAAGAAGTTCTCCAGTTCTTTGTATGTTATTTCAAATGCCTTATTTGATGAGATCTTTGTTATTCAAGAGAGTATTTCTCATTTAGACACTCTTTTGAAAAACACAACCACAAACATAAAAACTAAAATTTTGAAGTATTGCGGGGAATGGGATAAAATTGGTCCTCTTTTGTATGTGGCTATGGTTCTTGGTCAACAAAAGAAGTTGAGGTTTTTGAAGTTTTCTTTTTACGAAATTTATGGGAATGAGGTGGGGAAAGTGATGGTAGATAAGATGAAAGATCTCTTGATTAATTTGTTTAATTTTTATTCTTCTATTCATTCACCAAATGTGCAAGAATCAAGTAGGAGTGAGAGGACATAAACTAAAGGTAATGCAAGTGATCCATATGTGATGGTTCACCCTCGATATGAGTGTTTCTTGGAGGCTGAGCAATCTGTAAGTTGTAGGAATGAGGTTGTTAAGTATTTGAGTGAAAATTGTGATGCTAGGAAGGATGTAAGCTTTGAGATATTGGGTTGATGAAGGGCAATTCTAGTAGGTATCATGTGTTGTCTAAAGTGGCTAAGGATGTGTTAGCTATACCTATTTTCACTATTGCATATGAGTCAACATTTAGCACCGAAGGGCGCATAGTTGATCCATTTTGAAGTTCACACTCTTCTCTTATGGTTCAAAACCTTGTATGTGCACAAAATTGGCTTCAAGCCATAGTCTCGATTTCTTATTGCCAATCAATGGATGTGGTAGAGGCATTAGAGGAGGAGTTTCATGACCTAGGCAATATGTTTAAATTCTAAAACTTCTTGTCTATTAAGTTTTGTTAAATGTCTCATGTCTTCCCAAAAAAAAAAAATAATAATAATAATCTATTAAGTTTTCTTATCGCCAATCAATGGTTGAGGTAGAGGCATTAGAGGAGGAGTTTCATGACCTAGGTAATATGTTTAAATTCTAAAACTTCTTGTCTATTAAGTTTTATTAGATGTCTCATGTCTTCAAACAAAATTTAGTCTATTGTCTTTATTTTCTAGTTATAAATTAACAAGCAACAAGAAGTGCAGCAACAAGTTCCAACTCAAGCAAGAGTTCTAGCTCAGGCAAATGTCCCTTAATTAGTATTGATTGACTTGGTAAGTTACTGCCCTTAGCCCCTTACTATTATTAACTTACTGTCCTTACTAATTTGTCTTGTACTTGGTACTAATATATTATTTGTTAAATATCTTTTTGTCTATTGTAGGATGAAGGTCATTCATTTTGTAAAGGAGGCAGCCTTTTGGAAACATTTTGGAAGTGTTTTGGATATTGCTTTTCTAACTATACTAAACTCTTAATGCTTATAGAAAAGAAATGGCGAAAAACCTATTTTTGTCCTTACATTTTCATGCGATTCTCACTTTAGTCCCTATCTTTTATTTTCACCACTTTTAGTCCCTAAAATCAAAAAAGCGATCTTGTTTTTGTCCCTAATGTTAGAGCTCGTTCTAACGGCAAAGTCCTAGGTGGCAGATGGAACAACCTATTAGCTGACGTGGCACTGATGTGGCGATTAAAATATTATTTGACATTTTTATATGCCACGTCAGCATTTTAATTTAATTTTTTTTTAAACCACATCAGAAAATTTATAAAAAATTAAATTTAAAGAAAAACCTTAAATCTAATTAATTTAAAATTTTAATTAAAATTTTCTTTTCTTAATATTCATGTTCTTCAACTTGTTCTTTGTGTTCTTCACAGACCAAACCTAGCAACCAAGAACTCAATCCAATATTAGAAGAACACAAAAAAATAAATAAATAAATAAATTAAATACTAATAGGAAATTTTATTCATGTTCTTCCCAAATCCAAGAAGCAACCAAACCAATCTCTAGCAAGCCCCAAATCCAAACCTAGCAACCAAACCCAATCTCCATCAAATCCAGAAAAACAAAAAAATAAATCCAAGAAACAAACCCATAAACACAATAACTAACCCAATCTCTAGCAAACCCATAAACCCAAAAATTTCCTTAGGAAACAAACACACAAAAGACCCATAAAATCAAAAAACTCCAAATCCTCTCGAAAAAACAAAAACAAAAAAACCCAGAATAAGACGAGAACACATCGGTCATCGAGTCTTTCATGAGTTCCGATCTCTCAAATTTTTGGCCATCACCTCCTTCCCATTAGCAACAACCTCAACTCCATCACCAGATATCTTCTGTAGCTTCGACCTCAACACCCACACCCGCACCCATCGTCTCTCAATCACAGCCCTTCGTTGCTTTCTTCAACCAGGAAATGCTCCAACAACGCCTCCAAGCTTTAATCGAAGGTGCTTGCGAGAGCTGGACCTGTGCTATCTTTTGGCAGAGCTCCTTCGACTATTCCAATGACGCCTCTGTTTTGGGTTGGGGTGATGGGTACTATAAAGGTGAGGATGATAAGTCCAAATCCAAACCCAAGAACAAAGCTTCATCATCTATGGAATTGGGATCCACGGAGGTGATTTTTCAGAGCTTGGATCTAATGAATAAAGTCAGGGTTTTGTTCAATTTCAATAGCCTGGAAATGGGTTCTGATGAATGAAGTCAGCATTTTTGTATTTTATTTTCTGGGTATGAGAAAATGGTGATTTTGAGATTTTTAATTTTTGGATTTGGGGTTTGCTAGAGATTAGTTTGGTTGCTTCTTGGATTTGGAAAGTACATGAAGAAAATTTCCTGTTAGTATTTAATTTAATTTTTTTTTTCTTTTTTTTGTGTGTGTTCTTCTAATATGGGATTGAGTTCTTGGTTGTTGGGTTTGGTTTGTGAAGAACACAAAGAACAAGTTGAAGAACATGAATCTTAAGAAAAGAAAATTTTAATTAAAATTTTAAATTAATTAGATTTAAGGTTTTTTTTAATTTAATTTTTTTTTAATTTTCTGATGTGGCTTTAAAAAAAAAATTAAAATGCTGACGTGGCATATAAAAATGCCAAATAATATTTTTTTATTAATATTTTAATTGCCACATCAGTGCCACGTCAACTAATAGGGTGTTCCGTTTGCCACCTAGAACTTTGCCATTAGGACACTGACAGTAAGGACAAAAATGAGATTGCTTTTTGATTTTAGGGACTAAAAGCAGTGAAAATAAAAGATATGGACCAAAGTGGGAATCGCATAAAAATGTAGGGACGAAAATGGGTTTTTCGCCAAAAGAAATCTTAGTCCATAGGTTTTCTATTCTATAAATTATAGACTTATTAACTATAGAGTAGTTGTCATTCAATGCTTTGGAAATACTATTTTTTGAAAATACTTGTGGTATTTCATAATTGTAACTAATTATATTACTAGGAACATTGTATAGCTAGCTTTACTGCCTTATGGTTTATAGCCTTACAAACTTGAAATAACTGCCTCCATGGTTACTAAGTATATATATCCATATATGGAAATATTGTAGTATACTATTTATCAATTGCTTATGCTTGTTGCCGTTGTGATTTATTTGCTGCTAGAAATTGTTAGGATCATTGGCTAAGTGAGTGAGTGCAAGAAATTGTATAGTGAGCTGTTGTACCATATAATTGCTAAACTGTTAGTAGTTAGTTGAGTTCCTATTCTGTTAGTTAGTTACAACTAAGGGATAGACATGTACAAGTATATATAGAGTACTTGTCGTATGAGGGAATTAAGCAATGAAATAATCTCGTGTTAGTTACATTCTATTCCTCTCTCTTTCTCTCTCTCTCTCTCTCTCTCTCTCTCTCTCTCTCTCTCTCTCTCTCTTCCTAATTCTTGGAGGCTAGCTGCCCTCAAACTCAGTTGCTCTATCATAGGTTTTGGTTTTGCAAAACCCTATTAAGTGGTACCAAAGCAATTCGATCCTACCATTTCCACCATAACTGAGACTCATTCTACTATTACAATGAATGAAACAATTGCATCCTTGAGAACTACTTCAGATCATCATACCAAAGACATACAAGAAATTCATTAAACACTTAATGTTCATACTCGTACCCTAAATGAGATGAATCAACAATTAGGACTAGTGTTGCAAAAGCTAAGTTCCAGTGAAGATAATAAACCATGTAGTCCTCAAGCTCATGCTCCACGACCTAGTTTTGCAATTACCTAATTCTTGGAGGCTAGCTGCCCTCAAACTCAGTTGCTCTATCATAGGTTTTGGTTTTGCAAAACCCTATTAAGTGGTACCAAAGCAATTCGATCCTACCATTTCCACCATAACTGAGACTCATTCTACTATTACAATGAATGAAACAATTGCATCCTTGAGAACTACTTCAGATCATCATACCAAAGACATACAAGAAATTCATTAAACACTTAATGTTCATACTCGTACCCTAAATGAGATGAATCAACAATTAGGACTAGTGTTGCAAAAGCTAAGTTCCAGTGAAGATAATAAACCATGTAGTCCTCAAGCTCATGCTCCACGACCTAGTTTTGCAATTCTTTGTGCATCTTGCCCTATGAAATTGAAATTTCCAAGGTTTTGGGGAGAGAATCCCACAACTTGAATTTACAAGGCAAACCAATACTTCAAGTATTACAATGTTTCACCTAATGAACAATTGGTATTGGCTTCCTTCCATATGGATAGAAAGGCTCTGGTTTGGTATCAAGGTTATGAAGAATCTAGAATCTTTAATCGATGGAAAACACTAGTGCAAGCTTTGCTACTCAGGTTTGGTACCACTTCCTATGATGATCCAATGGAAGCTTTAAAAAGGCTTCAACAGACTTCAATTATGGTGGTTTTCAAGGGTAAGTTCTAACCATGGGTTCGTAACATTTGGTATTAGAGCCAATCATCATCTGATCAATCGGGAGTAACTAATTGAGTATGGTATCAAATGAGTTGCAGCTTTGTGGTTAGATCCTAGAAGGGGCAACCTAAAAGCTAGATTAAAATAATTGATAGGTTAGTGGAGCCACCAAAAGAGAAAGGGCTACGACCAAGTCAGTGTCGCTAGAGTGAGCTATTGTGGACATTGGTTACAGAGCGTGGTGGTATGTTATGATCCTAGTGTCCCACATGGATCAAGTATAAGTTCTAACCATGAGTTCGTAACATTTGGTATCAGAGCCAACCTTCATCCGATCAATCGGGAGTAACTAATTGAGTATGGTATCAAATAAGTTGTGACTTTGTGGTTAGATCCCAGAAGGGGCGATCTAAAGGCTAGATTAAAATAATTGATAGGTTAGTGGAGCCACCAAAAGAGAAAGGGCTATGACCAAGTCAGTGTCGCTAGAGTAAGCTGTTGTGGACATTGGTTGCGGAGCATGATGGTATGTTATGATTCTAGTATCCCATATGGATCAAGTATAAGTTTAACCATGTGTTTATAAGTTTTTGGGTACCCTCCCCTTGTAAGCCAGTTTTCAAGGGTGAGTTCTACCCATTGCCTCATAATAGAAATACTATTTGTTGTATGGTTGATAGGTTTAATAGGTGTTAAAATTGGCTTTTATGCCTATAGGTTTTCTTGATGTGTTGAGCTATCTTATTAGAATATTTATGACTACTTGTGTTGAGCTACTAGCTTACTACCTAGGTTTTTATTGAGTTGTTTAAAATATCATGGGTGGTAAAAATAGGTTTTTTTTGTGTGTGCTGTGTTGTGCTATTTTGTCCAAATTTTAGATTCTATTTTGCTGTGTTTATCTTTTGTAGTTAATATGTGGGAAAGATTATATTTGGATTGATATGTCAGCCTGTAGGTTTTCTTGAGCTATCTTACTAGAATTAGTAGAATATTTATGACTAGTGTTGAACCATTAGCATACTGCCCAAGTGCTTCTATTGTGTCGTTTAACAGATCACATGTGGTAAAAATAAACTTTTTATGTGTGTTGTGTTGTGTTATTTTGTCCAGGTTTTACAATATTCTATTGTGTTTATTTTTGTAGTTAATTTGTGAGAAACAGAAAGATTATATTTGGATTGATATGTCTTGGAGGCCAAAAAGATGTAGAAGTAGTGTTGTTCTTAATATAAGTTTAGCTTGAAGGTCCATTTTAAAATAAATTAAGTGAAAAAGAGGCCCAATTTGATATGCATAGGAGATTCAAGAAATCTATAATCCAAGTAATTTATAAAACTGTTGAAGCCCTTTAATTAATTTGGGCTAAGAAGACCCAAAAAAAAAAAAAAAAAACGAATTTACGAAAATTTCAATGAAGTCCAAAAAAAAGCCGAGTTTGTGACCTAGAACCAACTAACTGACAACTTCGACCTACCCAACCAATGACCTGAAACATCAGGTCTAACCCAAATAGTTGGTCGAATACATGTCCAAAACCCAATCACTTGACCCAATCGGGTTAAGTTCGGTTCAGGCCCAAACCCGATCTGACCCAACTCATAGACAACATTAGTGTGCAAAACAAGTCTTCTATTTGTACTAGAAGTCTCGAGTTTATTCTCCTATATATATCCATGTTTTATTTATTATAACATAAGATTTGTATTACACTCTCACATAATAAAAAGGTAGCCTTTAAGTTCTTCCATGGACGTAGGTTGTTAAGCTAAACTATGTAACCTTTGTGTTATTGTGTTTTTTACTTTACACTTCTACTTCCGCATCTATTCTAACATATTCAAAATAATATATCAAAGCTAATATTCACCACTACGAAAGAGTTGCAACCTTGAATAAAGAAGAAAATGTGAAGGCGTGAGAGAAAGAAAGAAAGAAAGAAAGGATAGTCTAATTGGTGAGAGACAAATAGGGTATATATATAGGTGTGGTGTGTTTTTATTATTGGAACTTAGAAATGAAGACTGACAGAGTACCACACTGGCCAAGTTTCAGTTGTCTTCAAAAATGCTAATCGCCAATCCATGCACCATTGCCAACAACCAAAAGCAATGTGGTTGTGGCTTAGATTTGGGGTGAGTTTAGTTCAACTTTTTGTGAAAGTGCATAATGAAAAAATGGAGTTTTCAAAAAGTGCATAATGAAAAAGTGCACTTTCAAAAAGCTAAATGTTTGATAAAAGCTGTTAAAAAATGTTTTTTGAAAAAGCTGAGTGTTTGGTTAGCACTTATATAAGTGGGAGTTTGAGAGGTAAATTACCAAAAAGTACAATGTATATATAAGGGAATTTATTTCATACTTTTTTTTTTTTTTGGATGTGAGTTTTTATCTGTTTTTTTTTTAAAAAAATATCCTTTTAGCATTTGCTTATTTTATAAATAAATAAATAAAATTAAAATATCCATACAATTTTTTTTTAATAATAAATGTATTACTTTTTGTTTATATATTTAGTAAGGACATAATGGTAAATTTATATCAACTTTATTTTTCATCATCTCATTTTTTATCTCAACCAAATAAAAAAGTTTTCCATCCCTTCACTTTTTCACCCTTCCAACCAAACACAAATGAGGGAAAACTAAATCTTTTCTATCCTCTCACTTTTCCATCCTCTCACAATTTTCTATTCTCCCACTTTTCCATCCTGCCAACCAAACGGATCCTAAGAGTGAGTTTGGTTCAGCTTTTTGAAAGTGGGCTTTTTCCAAAAAGTGGAGTTTTCAAAAAGTGCATAATGAAAAAGTGTTTTTTTATAAAACTGAGTGTTTAGTAAAAGTTATTAAAAAGTGTTTTTTGAAAAAGCTGAATGTTTGGCTAGCACTTATAAAAGTGGTGGTTTGAGTGGTAAATTACCAAAAAGGACAATATATATATAAAAGAGTTTGTTTTATACTTAAATCAACTACTTCATCATACTTAAATCAATTTTTCTCTTTCTAATTTTTTTTTCTCACCAATATTAGCTACTAATAACCTACCACTTAAAATTTATTGTGAAAGTATTGTGAAAATATTGTGATAAAAATTGATACTGATTTTAATTTTAACGTACTATTAAAATTATTTTTTTCTCTTTCTAAAATAATTATTTTTTTCTCACCCATATTAGCTAATAACAACTTACCACTTAAGATTTATTGTGAAAGTATTGTGAAAATATTGTGATAAAAATTGATACTGGTTTTAATTTTAACGTACTATTAAAATTATTTTTTTCTCTTTCTAAAAAAATTATTTTTTTCTCACCAATATGAGCTAATAATAACCTACCCCTTAAAATTTATTGTGAAAGTATTGTGAAAATATTGTGATAACATTTCCCTTTTTTTTTTGCCCCCTCCTTTTTTATCCTCCACACACGGCATTTTTTTTTTTTCCTTTTTTTCCCTCTCTTTTTTTCTCCTCCACACACATACCCTTACTCTTTTCTTTTACTTCTTTCCTCCTTTTTTTTCCCTGCCATTCCTCCAAACTCCAGAACGTTCCAAAGCTCTCCTTCTTCCTTTTTTTTTTTTTTTTCTTTTTTTTTTCCTTAGCACTTCGTCTGTAACACCCATGCACTTCTTCACCCTGATCTTCTTGATTCTTTTCTTTTTCTCTAAATTCAACCACTCACAAAGGGGATGATTCAGATCGGGAAGATTGGATCAGAGCAAAGCAAACAGGATTAGATCAGATCAGATAGTGCTTGCAAGAACTCATTCGTCCTCTTGGAGAGACTCTTCAACTTCTTTTCCAAACTTCCATAATCCATCCACCGCAAGATGGGTACAAACTCCATTTGAAAGATTTTGCTATATTCAAATGTTTTTTTGTTTTGCATTTTGAGGAATCCTAATTTGCAAGGGATTGATTTTTTTTTTTTTTTCCTTAGCTAATTTGGGAATTTGTTATAGATTTTTTTGTGTTTGGATTTGGAAATTTGTTATTGAGAGGGCAGAGGGCAGAGCAGAGAGATGAGAGGAATGAGGAATGGTGTGAAGCTTATCTTTTGATTTATCAAAGGGTAATTTGGTAATTTCCCTGTGAGTCCAACGGATATAAAAATCAACGCGCACGGGCTTTTTTCAAAATGGAGCTCTGAGCTCTTTTCCCATCCTGCGCATTCTCTTCACAAACCCAAAACACAACTTTTTCCAAAAAGTTGCGTTTTGGTCTTATCTAAACGGGCTTTGGACATTGGCTTTTTTCAAAACAGGCTTTTTGGGCTGAAAAAGTGGAAACAAACTGGCACTTAGGTATAGTACTTAGGTGTTGTTCCTTAGATTTCCCTTTTAAGATTTCGCTATGTGAATTTTTTCTCATGGGATGGAAGTGTATTTTTTAATTAAAAAACCACGTAACTAAATCTTAAAAGGAAAACCTAAGAAACAGCACATAAGGCAGTGTACCTAAATTTTGTTCTATTTCTAGCTTCCACATTCTGATCCGTTCACACAGCAGGAACTGGAAATTTCAAATATTTTGGAAATTTCAGTTAGGCCCCCTTAAAAATTAACCCCAAATAAAAAATAAAAATCATATTAGATTAAAAAACCAAAAAAAAAAAACAAAAAAACAAAAAAACAAAAACAAAAACAAAAAATCCCTTTATGAAAAAAAACATCTTCGCCTAGAAAAAAAATTTAAATGAATTATATATTATAACTATATGTTTTGTTTGACATTTTGGAAGTTGGATTATTCAAAATTAAAAGTTTAAGATTTTGATGCTATCATATTGTTCAACTCCACCAACAGTTTTTTTTTTATTTTTATTTATTTTTAATTCTTTTTTTCATCATTAACAATTTTTTTTTTTTTTTTTTTAATAAAAATATTCACAATGGTAATTGTTTTTTAGCACCAAAAAAAAAAAAAAAAAAAAACTATCTTACCACCAAAGAACAAAAAAATCATGTGTTATTGAAGAAGCTCAAGCTAAATTTTTTGCAACTACAATAAACTGGTATAGATATCAGTTAACTGTAGCAAGTTGTTAAAAATAAAATATAATATTTTATTAATATTATATCTCTTTCTTTATTTAAAAAACTCAAATTCTCTCTCTTCCTTATTATTTTAATGAGTTGTTTATATTATTTTAAATAAAGTCATAAAAAAATAGAACATTTGATATTGAGTGTATTGTAAAGTGATGTGGTAAAATAGATAAAGTAACTTTTTGAAATACTACAAAGTACAAACCAAAATTTTTAGGATCATCACTATGAATGCTCTAATTTCAAAAAAAACAAAATCCTACCCAAGCCTAGCATTTAAAAAAACATTATTTTGTTTTTGTTTTTGTCTTTATTTGTAGATGATTGCATCTTAATGTATTTAGAAATAACGATTTTATGTGTTTATAATTTTTCAATACTATATGAATGTCTATTTGGAGGTTCTATTTTTTATTTTTTTCTTTGTATTCTGACTCTTGCTAGTTTAAAATTCTGAGACTGTCCCTGAAGTTGTGCATGTCATTAACAAATCCCAAGGTAAAGCCCCTTTTGAAGTGGTTGACATAGCCAAATGTTGAAGTTCAAACTTATTGTGCATTTCATTGTGGATTGTAAATTATAGGATATATGGTCCTTAGGCTGAAAGAGAATTGACTCAGAGTTGTTACAATGGGCCACAAGACAGACAAAGAGACACCATACCCAGCTTTGAAATTCAATTATTCTTAAACAGGACGGCTTTATTATATATGGCTACTCAGCAAAAGCCAAACCACGCAAAACCTGTTTTTATTATTATTTAGTTATCCTACTGCAGAAAATTAACATATTATCTGCTATTGTGCAGAGAATGACTGGCTATCTGGCAGTGGCACAATTGGCACACAATGATAATGAGATACAACTGTCACAGCTATTTTTTTTGAGAATCATGTCACAGCTATTAAATTTTTTAAAAGTAAAGATGCGTGATAAAGTCCATAATTTAACACATCCAAAGATCCTTCTTTTCGTATGGTGCTATAATTACCAAGAATAAAATGTGCTGTCATAGCATTCATTTTTTGTTAGTGCGACTACAAACATCAATTCATAAAGATGTAAGCAAAGTTGATATGATCAAAGTCATGTCAATTGGGCAGGTTACTCCTTTCAAGTTACAAGAAATCTTTTGACTTCATGAACAGAACTGTGAAAATTAAAGAGAACTATGGAAAATTGTAAAAGATGCAGAAGCGAAAGTAAGAAGAAAAGAAAGAACAAAACAAACGTGGTTTGGCCTAACCGCCTACCATCACACTAACAAAGGTCAAAAGATTACTACATCTTAAATTACTTAACTTGACAAGACATCATAGTAAAACTCATATTTATAATGGGAGTTACGAAATTTGAAAACAATTCAACTATCAATTAATTAGATGGATAATTTGATTTTGAAATTCATATCAATCTAATAGATAGATCCAATCCTTTGATTTTCTCTAATCAATCAATCCCCTGATTTTAGTCTTCAATTGTGAAAAGCAAATCATGATTTCCAACAAGAACACTAATTACAAGGTAAGATAGTTTCTCTTACAGTAAACAACTTGGGAACAAATAATTAAAAGGACGAATCCATTTTTTCTTGGTTGTTCAGAAAATATATAGTAAAAGGTGACAAAATCTATAATTCTAGATTTCGTTTTGCTTTTGTGTCTATTTTCCTTGCAACAGAATTGAAATAAAAAGGAAACAAAATAAGATGGAAGAAAAAGCATATAGATGAAAGCCAAGCACCAGACTTGCCAAGAGGTTTGCATTTCTTCAACTCAACCCCACCCCTTTATTTGTTTCCTCTGTGGTGGGTGACTTTGAGATAAAGCCATGGCCAAAAGATCAGTCTTGAATTGGATAGTGAGCCCTTAATCATATATAGCCAAGGGCTGACCTCGTGTTCTTCCTCTAAACTTCTGAGCAACATGATGTCTTCCTTAAAACCAAAAATTTTTCTTAAAAGTTTCAAAAGAAGAAGAAGAAGAAGAAGAAGAAGAAGAGGTGAGAATTGTGGAGGTTTTGATTGTACTTGTATAAGGGTGGATTTTCTTAGTTATTGGTATGATATACCAAGGGAGCAAGGATTAGGACAATAATAATAATGATAACGACGCAGAACTGTAGAGTTGTGGATTTTAGTTCTTGGCACGAGAGATCAAACTTGGGTAAGGATCATACAGTAAAATAAATAATAATAATATTCAGCAAAAAAAGAAGAAGTAATGATAATAATAACAACAATTTCAGTTCCTAAAATTGAAGTCAGCGATTTTAGTTTTTAAACTTTAAAGTGATCTCTTTTGGTCCCTATGGATCACATGTCAAGATTTAGTTTGGTAGGATTAAAATTTGCTCGTGCGCTACACTTTAAAGATTAATAGTGTATTTAAGCTCTAAAAAAGTGATGTTATGGACAACATTTTTCATAATTATTAATATGATTTGTTTTTTTAATTTTATTTTTTTTGATGAAAATATTAAAAATTTATATGAGATTTGTTTTTATTGAAGTAACATTATTTTCACTTAAATTTACCAAATGACACTACTTTTTTTATATACTATTGGGATCTTAGTGTGTTGACTAATTTCCTGTCAAATTTCCATGTAATGGAAACATTCACTTTTATTGTATCTTGTATTGTGAGTGTTTTTACAGTGATGAATTTGGAGTTGCAAGCTATAGAAATGTTCTCCTCCATAATTGGGTCTGTCAGCCAAGTTGTGGTACAAAATCAAAATTTGAAATTCAGTTGCACAAAGACTTTCACCTCTACTAGCTAGCACTAGAGAATTTGATGGAACCTAAAGAGAATTTGTTCCTTACCTCGCAGATACTGAATTATCCAATCAAGGGATAACATTTTCTAGACTTTGAATGAGATTACATATTAGATTCAACCCTAAAAAAAAAAAAACAAAAAAAGGAGGAGATTAGATTAACCAACCAAACGTGGGTCCAATTGTTTTGTTTGCTGGGCGGGTTGCTTTCTCTGTCATCTAATCTTGTCAGCGGAATAACCAATAGGACCGCTATTAATATTATGAGTAATGACTTACATGTTATCTAATATTATACTCTTATGCTATTGTTGTATATTGTTCGTGTATAAAACCCTTTTCAAAAACAAATTCCAAGTATATATCCTGGTTATTATCAAAAATGTAAATTATTGAGATTAAATTAAAATGAGATACTATTATTTGAATAAGTGTTGTAGGGTGCCTAACACATTTTTCAAGCATAACCGAGTTTCCGAGTTCAAGAGTTTTTGATTCAAGAATTCTCTTACCTTAATTAGCTTAGAAACCCTTAAGATGACTTTTAATTATTTATTTATTTAAAATTAATTAGAAAATAAGTAATCAATCATACTTAGAAAAAGCCAATGGTTGCTGGCAAAAGTGACAATATGACACATAAATAAAATAGTGTGTAATAGATAATCTAATTTGGGTGTTTTGTGTTTTTTAAAAATGATTGTGTGAAATAGGAAAAAAAAAAGTAGGTTCTTATACTAAAATAGACAAAAAATTTGGAGAAACCGATAGAATGAACTAAGTTGGTCTTGCATATTGGCTTTTTTGATGTTGTCCTTGAAGGGGAAAGAAACACAGTCATAACTCAGGGCCTACAAAGTAAAGAACATGACAATGGTAGTTTCAGTCATTTGCTGCAAGAAACTAGATTTCTTATGGGTCATTTTCGGTCAATGAAGCAAACTGTGTTGCACATCAGTTAGCTTGGTTTACCAAGGATTTTTTTTTTAAATATTTTTATGAATGAAAAAAGAGCTCATACAACATTATCATTGCTTTGGCCCACTCAAACTTGAATTCTATGGCATGGGACCACCGAAGTTGCTTGTAGTTATCTATGTGGACACAACATTTTAACTGAAGTGTCATGACTCGAACTACAACTCTTAGACTCGCAAGAGTAATGGTTCAAGGACTCCCACCATTAAGCTGCCACCCTTCGGTGGTAGTTTGCCAAGGATGTTAGTAATGACGAAGTTTGGATAAAGAATGAGCCGGTCTTCGTGAATAGCTTGAGCAAAAATCGCAAAAATAGATTTTTTGTATTTGGGAGAATGAAAAGCATTACATCCACGTCATTTTCACAACCAATCATAATTTTTTTTTTATAGATAATTTCAACTTATAACGTTTGCTCATGATGGTAGTTTTTTACCATTGGACCAAAATATCAATCGATTTTTGGTGTAGGCAAGATTAAACTTCAAATATCTTATTTACTTATCTTTTAGTTAGTTGTTAATGTTATTGGTTGATTTTGGTTTTAATCTCAATTTGCCATTAAAATTACTTTCTTGCCCATCCTAAAATCATAAAATCTCGGGAAGAGCTTGTACGATAAGATGCGAGCACGTGTCTGTATGACACGGGATACACAACCCGTTTTCTAAAATCACAAACACAAACAAAAAATACAAATATTTTACAACAAGACAACTAACTATTTGCCGAGAGATAGTCAGAGACGTCAAAAAGACCAAAAACTAAGAAAATTCAAAGCTCTCAGATGAAAATTCAAAGCCCTTTTCAACTTTTCCAACTATGATAAAGTTCAAACACTGAAAAGCCTCTTCCATTATTTTCTCGAGAAAATCCCCTCCACTTTCTCGAGAAATATTTCTGATCCTCCCTCCCTCCTCCTCAAAATCGAATTTTATGATGAAAAGATTACCAAATCTTTTGGCTTTGGTATTCTTCGTGCTGGTTCTGATTTCGATTCAATCGAAGCCGTCGTTAGGATCATCCGACGAAGCCTACGTGACGCTGTTGTACGGAGATGAGTTCCTGTTGGGGGTTAGGGTTCTCGGCAAGTCGA
Source organism: Quercus suber (assembly GCF_002906115.3). NCBI lineage: Eukaryota > Viridiplantae > Streptophyta > Magnoliopsida > Fagales > Fagaceae > Quercus > Quercus suber. The sequence goes on from NW_027069637.1 coordinate 1,028,309, forward strand.
TTAGGGACACTGGATCAAGGAAGGACATGGTGGCTCTCATCTCCGATGGTGTTTCTGAATTCGCTCAGAAGCTTCTCGAGGTAACCTCTCTGTTTGTCTGCCGAGAAATTCCAGCTCTCAATGCTTAATTTAGTAAATTACATCTCTGTATGCGTGTTTTATTCTGTTTGGTTAGTGAGAAAATTGAGGAAGGAAATGGATATTTATGCAATCTTACGTTTTATGATGTGTAGATTTTTGCTAAAGAAGGAAAGTTTACTAATTATGGTTATTAATTATGTTTAGTTGACTCTATTTTTAGTTTATTTTAGGTTGAATAATTTTCATGCTACGCATGGTTGCTATGGAAGTTTAGCTAGATGAAACTGAAATAAAATAAAAAATTTAATTTTTTTTTGGGCGGGCTTTATAATTCGATAGTTAAAACAACATAGGAAGCAGGATTCTAACACTGTTCTTATAAAGGACAGCTACTGAGCTACAAGGCTCTTTGCATTTCAATTTGATTTATTATCTAGGAAGCACGAACACAGGTGCGACACAATGACTAAAGCAATTTTTGAAAAATTATAACTTTTGACACCGGTATGACATGGGTATGGCACCCCAAATGAAGTGTTTTTGCTTCCTAGTTTATTATGTAATTGGGTATTTTAATTTCTGGCAATAAAAATGCAACTAACTTCATATGCTTTTGCACATCTTGGTTAGTTAAGACTAAGATATTGGTTACTTTCTAACTTCTGCTTTTTTTGTTGTGGGTGGTTTTGGTGAATAATTGTGCAGGCTGATGGGTGGATAGTGGAGAAGATTAGTTTATTGGCGAATCCTAATCAAGTGCGTCCAAAGAGGTTTTGGGGTGTCTACACAAAGCTTAAAGTTTTTAACTTGACTAAGTACAAGAAAGGTAAAAGTTTTATGATGGAAAGTGGTTTTTGTATATTATCTATGGGAAAAGAAGATGTTTGTAATAGGTGGATATTGTTGCCAGCAATTATTATGTCACTTTGGTTATTTTAATCTGTGAATATTTGTATTTTGAAATCGAGCTTTTCTTGTTACTTATAATACATATTGTAATTTGAAGGATTAGGTTTGATATTTTTAGTTTCTGTATTGGCATGATTGGAAAGCTCAACTTAGCTAATTTTTTTTTTTTTAATCAGAATCATGGGGAAACCTCTGTACACAGGATTTATACATGAATCTTTGAAAAAGCTCAAATTAGCACCATAATCTTTCAGTCTTGATTGAGTGGGTTTTTTTTTACTGATGTCCTGTTTGGTGATTAATCTAAGATGTAGATCTGTTCTTTGTTTCTTCACTCTTTCTCAGCCATGAAACTGAGCTAATTAAGTTCCATCAGTATAAGATATCAGTTTATTTCTCCTTTGCTCTCATGATTCATCTGTTATGTTTTTCAGTAGTTGTTTATTCCTAATACAGACACTATTGTGGTCAAAAGTATTTAGGATCTTTTCAAATATTATGCAGTTGTATACCTGGATGCGGATACCATTGTGGTAAAAGATATTGAGGATCTTTTCAAATGTGGAAAATTTTGTGCTAACTTGAAGCATTCTGAGAGGCTGAATTCTGGAGTCATGGTAGTGGAACCGTCTGAAACTTTATTCAATGACATGATGAGCAAAGTGAAGACCACGTTTTCTTATACTGGAGGTATAGCATTTCTTTGTTAACTGTCTATATTTTCTTTATCAATTGGTTTTTGAAATTCTATTTTTGCTTTACAATATTTTGTTTACTTCATTGAGAAAGTCATTCTCTCTTGTCTCATTTATATACAAACCAATTGCTGTAAATAACCTTATATTGCTTTAGATCTCTATGTTTTCTTAATCTAGAAAATCACTTTATCTTGTCTCATGTATTGATAAACCAATTGCCGTAGATAACCTTCTATTGCTTTAGATCTCTATGTTTACCTAATCCAGAATATCATTTTATATTGTTGTCTCGTTTATTAATAAACCAAATTGCAGCATTAAATCTTATATATGATTTCTTTGAAATGTATGGAAAATACATTTGAGCTTCCAGGTCTAATTCATTACTTGGCCTAATAAATGTAGCTCAACTTCATTATCAACACAAAATAGCCATATATGAACTAGTTAGTCTCTTTGATAAATGAGTTCCATTACATATGAATTCAACTATAGTATTGGGCTCCTATTAAAATACTCAAATATCACCCGAGTAGCTTTTAAATTCTTATTTAACATGACTTTAGGTGGTTCTTGCTTGTAAAAATTGGAATTATGTTACCTTTTTTATGCGTTTGCATAAATTTTATAGAAAGTTCTACTGGCTTATCAATCATATCTTCTACTCTCTTTCTCTCTCTCTATTTTGTTCTTTCATTTTAACAGGAGACCAGGGTTTTCTGAACTCATATTACAATGGATTTCCCAATGCACATGTTTTTGAGCCAAATTTACCGATAGATTCTAGATCAGTTCCTGAAATGCAGCGGCTATCTACTCTATATAATGCAGATGTTGGTCTTTACATGCTTGCTAACAAGGTACTGACTATGATGTATGGGTATTAAAGGAATCTCCATATTGCGCACTAGTGGGCTAGTGTTGAATGTAATTGGCATACATCAAAGTATATGTTTATTTTCAGTTTGGTGATTGATATGTATTACTAGTAAAGCATAATAATAATCTTTGAAAAATCACTTAAGATATAAGATATATCATAAGATCCTTTTGTTCTAAACGAGGCTTTTTTTTTTTTGTTAAGTAAAAATGATAATAGTCAACAAGGCGATTTAACTCTTGTTATACTTAAGTCTATTTAGTTAACCACTAATTTAATAATTGTAGGGAGCCCTGTGTTGTTGAAAATTATGAATTTCCAAAAGAAACAAAAGAAAGTAAATCAGTCTTTTTTTGGTCATTATCCAATATTTATGTTGAAGAGAGGAAGAGACAATTGAAGATAATTGCATCATCTGAATGATAATTTGTTACTTAGTCAAGCACCTCTGTCAAGCAAAAATGTATTTTTCTGGTTGTAGGTTTGAGTGTTTACGGTATCTTAACCACCTTTCAATAAACTTGCCCAAGTATGGACCTTTCTAATTCACATTAAATATCTTTTTCATTCATACAAGAAGTCTATAGGTCTCTCTTCTGTGTATCCTGTCTCCTTTCTCATCTTTTATTTTGTTAGAGATGATATAGTGCTTTGACCTGGCTGAGTTTGAGACCTGAGTCACCTGACTTTGAAATTTTATTATGTACAGAGACCTAAAATTTTGCTTTTTATAATCTTAAATACATTTCTATCAGTATTTTACTGTTTATTTGTTTAGATATTGCAAGTCCCAGACAGCCGAAGATTAGTGGAATGAATGTTCAATTTAAAGGGTCTCATAAGTAACATATCCCCAAGCACAGCCGAATCCTATTTAACCACTCCACAGCCATCAGTCCAACCGAGTTATAAACAGAAGCTTAGTAAAAATCTATACATGACAACTTATGCTGTGTGGTCGCTTGTCAAAAGGAGGGGGGAAGAAAAGAAGAATAACTTCATTTTTGTTGGGAGTGGCATTCTAGGTTATTGATGTTCCATTTTCATGGATAAATTACAAAGTATCCTCTTTCTGTTTTCTGATAATTGTCTCCGATGCTTATGCCTTATCGAATGATGATGGTTTTTATACAGAAAAGGCTTTTCAATTTTTGCAATTGTATTTGAAGAATTAGATGGTTGAGAATATTACTAGCAGTGCAATTTGTAACATAGTTATGTCTTAAATGGAAGGATTTTTTTCTTTTTGGGAATATGTTATTTAACTGTTTAAAATGGAAGGCAATCTTTTGGGAACGTATGGGGTGTGTGTGTGTCTGAGAGAGAGAAAGAGAGGTGTTGGTGTTGGGGGATCAAGGTGATTACCTGTTCTTGCTTTTTTTTTTCTTTTTTGGGTAAATGCATTATCACTGAATTCTCCTCCTCTTCTTCCTTTCTTTTGAGGATGGTGTTGGTGGATCAAGGTGATGACCTGTTCTTACCTTTTTTTTTTTTTGATAAGTACATTATTACTGAATTCTCCTCCACCTTCTGCAAGTTAGGGTTATAGTGAAACAAATGATCCCTTTAAACTCAAGAGTTATATGCATTACAATTTCAAGTGTTCTTGCTTATTCCTTCATATGTGTAAAGCAATTTCATGGATTAGATCAGTTGTAATAATTTCAGGGAACCATTTTTGTCCTAGCTCCATTTATGAAAAGAATGTAGTCATACTTGAACACTGAAAGTGCAAAATTCAATTTGCATGCTTGTGACTAACTAATGACCTCTGTTTATATTGGAGATGGAACTTTCAATACTCAGATTATAGTTGAAAAAGGTTTTCCATATAAGTTTGTGGACTGTTGGAATGATGACTCATATGTAAAATGACTGCTTTTTAAATATACTTTTGATGTGTGTTTAGCTACCCAATCAAGTTGTCAAATATTTTTTTGAATGTTATATGCAGTGGATGGTGGATGAAAGTGAACTCCGTGTTATTCACTATACACTTGGTCCCCTTAAACCTTGGGATTGGTGGACATCTTGGCTTCTGAAACCTGTTGATGTCTGGCAGGTGCATTCAAATTCTTTTACCCAATTATCTTTGTGGGAATTTTCTGATATTATTTATTCATTTCCTTGTGTGACACTTCTTTTTCCTTTTGCTTTTATAAGAGGATTAGGAAAGAGAGAGAAGGGGGTGAGAGAGAGAGAGCGAGAAGGGGGGTTTATGGGGTGGAAAAGAGATAGCATTGCTTATGCACTGTTCAAGATGGCTTGATATTATGGTTTGGTTTGTTGTTTTATGTAGTGGAAGAGGATTAAGCCAATGAATTTATGCCTTCTTATATTCTATATTTGGTTTTCTTATGCTGCAGAATGTTAGGGAACAGCTTGCGGAATCCCTCCCTGGAACTGGTGGGGGCAGAAATCCTAATGATGATCTTCTTGTCAAATTTCTTTTTCTACTTCCATTTTGTGCTTTAGTCTTCTGTTACTATCGGTCTTTTCTTCAGGTCAGCAGTTAACAGTGTTTTTTTAACCCCCCCTACTTTTTCCCCTCCCCTTGCATTAAGCAAGTAGGTTGTTTTTGTTTGGATTTGAACACATATTTTATTTTTGCAGACACGGGAGCACTTTGGATCGTTTTGTAGAAGTTCATTATGTGATCATATCAGACACCTGTACTACAAAATTAGATCGAGTGGATCACTGACTTATAGTGGTGTTTCTATTTCAGCTACCATTAATTCCAACTATCAGGTTAGTTCTCTTTTCCCATTCTTTTAAGTTGGTTTTGCATGATCACTTATATTTTATAAGCTTTTATTCTTATATGGTATGCTGTTATTGTACTATTGACCTATCAAATTCTGTGGCAGTGCGTGGTCATACAGTGGCATTTGACAAATAATTGTCTCATAATTTTGTGTTAAAATAATTTGTTGTGATCTTAAACAGTTATCTAATGGTGCACAGTCCAAGGTGCCTATTTATTTGGGTGGAATATCTGTCGTCATCTGTTTTATGGCTTTTGCGGTATCCCTTGTACTTGCTCTAGCAATTGTGCCTCGGCAAGTGAAGCCATGGACTGGCTTGCTCTTGATGTATGAGTGGACATTCACATTGTTCATTCTATTTTTTGGAGGTTATCTGTATCTGGTTTATTTATGGGGAAAGACAACGGCTTTGCAAGCAGGATCTTTTTCCTCTAATCCTGAATCTTATGATTATGATTCTGGAAAAGGTTTGTTGCATTTGAGTACTTGTATTTTTAAGATGCATTGTTTTATGTGACTTCTGCCAATTAGTTACTGTTATTCTTTAAATTGGTTGATACTTGTATGTATTTCAGGTCATCAGCGGCAAGGATTGTCTTGCGATGTTGTGACATGTTGTTATGGGTTAGGGATGGCATTTTTGGCTGTTGCAGCCCCATCTTTGCCATGTGTTTTAGGGATCACTGCTCTATTTGCAAGGTAATTTGCATGAGCATAGTGCTATATATTGACATCTTTACTTGCTTTATTTTTTTTACGTTTTATTTTTTTATTTATTTTATGTTATTGAAAACATTGGAAATTGGGAAAAAATCATTTAAATATAACTTTGATGAGGGTTAAAACGTAAGTAAAAAGAAATAGAAAAATATTGAATTTACTCAATGGTTGTATTATGCTTCTATCCATAAAATGATTGTAGTAGAGATGATGACGTTAAAATGGATATGTGGTAACATTTGGTAGAAGGGTGGCCAAAATAATTAATTCTAAGTGCTCAAACAATTTCACAACTGCTGAGGTAGCAATTTGTGATTGGTGTGCCATAAAAGTGATGTTAGTGGTGGTCCGTGTGAAAGTGACATGTCTGTCTTATTCACAATCTATCAACTCAATAAATTGTGAAAAAAGTTGTCTGTAGCATCGTTGGTGGTCAAAAATGATGTGGGTAATACATAAGGAAAAGCATGGATATTAGAGAGATAAATTAGGACATGCCCTTAGATAGTCAAGTGGCATGGAATAATCCAAAGAGCTGACCCCAATTAGTTGAGTTAAGGTTATACTATGTTTATATGTCAGATATTATTGGCCCTCTATGACTCCCAATTTTTATCGTATAATTCTGTTCTCTTGCTTAATGCAGACATGTAATCAGTTACCTTCTACACCTCTTTGTTTTCCCCTATAATAATAATGCATAACTTGTTTATCAATAATTACTTTTGACTCCGGGATACTTCCACAATCATTGGGCACTCGGTCCTTTCTTCTAATTATATGTAGTATTTATTGTATTATCCAAATTTCTTCACCCCACCCCATCCTACCCCCCATTTTTTTTTCTTGAGAAATAGAGGGTCAGTTAGGTTATCTCAGTTACATTCTCTCTATTCATCCTGGGACTTATACATGATTACTGCCAATGAATTATAATCCCTAGGAAACACAATAGAAAAACAAAAATTGTGTACAGATATGATTGTTGTAAGTTCTGCCTTGAAATTGTTGTGGTATGTTCAATTTGTTGTTCAGCATGCCAATAAGCCAACTCCCACTGAAAACCCAGGAAAAAAAAGAAGGAAAGCAGAGTACTTAAAAAAGACTTTTGTGATCTTTTTAACAGGTTAGGTTTGATGTTTGTGGGAGGACTTGTTTTGGCTTCTTTCATGACTTATGCTTCAGAGCACCTTGCAATTAGATCATTTTTGAAAGGCTGCGAAGATCGTGACACTACACGAAGTAGGAGCTTATGTTTCTTTTGTTGATTATTGACTAAAAAAGATGTAGACAATTTGTCTCCTAATTGTAATTTATTTTACATGTATTGCCCATCACATGATTTGTAAAATTCTGCTGAAAGTTTTGTCAATTTAGAATGCCTTTTTGTCCTAGAGTTTTGTTGTAATATTCTTTCATAAACTAGTCAGCTACAGAGTTCTCACTTTTTAATCAATGGGGAAAAAAAAAAAATTGGTGTGTCTTGTTTTACAATATACACCATTGCTGCTAAATGAATGATGATTAGTTGTTTGCAACCCTGTGATCTTTGATAATCATTCATGCAGTTAAAAACCTTTTAAAACTGACGAGTTCTTCTAAATAATTTCTTTACAAAATTGCCTTTAGCACATTATAGATGCTTGATATTTCAAATTTTAAATGTCAAAAATGCAATAGTAAAAGTCTTTGGAGGCCCGGCTACCTCAAATTAGTCAGAAATTCTCTTTTAGTTTAGTTTCTTGATTCAGTATGGGTGGTTTTAGAAGTTTTTTTATTTATTGAATCTAAGCTGATTTAGTTGGTGGTTGAGGAAGGTGGGAAGTTTTTCTCCCTTCAAATTTTTGAACGGGGAAAATATTACATGCAATCGTTTTTATGGGTAAGAGTGCAGCACTTTGGTTAACAAGGAGTCTGGAACACATCGTGATTGGGGTTAATCCGAAGCAATTCTTTACGTTCAGGGAAGGTGATATTGCATACACATTGCAACGGGGATCTAACTCGTTTGGGCAATATTTATCAGTGACAGTACTTAAGGTAGGTGGGTTGCGGAGAACTATCATCATTCTGGCCAGAAAGTTTCAAAAAGGATGGAGAACCTTTGGGATTGAATTAAGAAGAAGATTGGAACCTTCTCAATATGCGTTAGGTGGATTGACTTTTGTACTGTATAAGCCTAAGCAAATTCCAAAGTATTTTGCTGCCAGGTCCTTTGCGGAAGTTGTCAAAGCTCCAGTGCAGGCAAGGTCGAAGCCTGCTCAGTAGCCATTCATTAAAGAAAAGGCCAAGGATGGTGTCGTGGAAAAGAGAATGGAGTTTCTGAGAAACAATTCTTGCACACAGGTGGCCGGAAGTTTTCTCCCGTTAGCCGTAGGTGATGGTGAGGGTGAGAAGGTGGCATTAAAGGTAAGAATATTCTTGAGGCTAAAATCCAGGAAGGAGATAATGTCAATTTTCCTTTGAAGTTCAATTCAAATTCAAATATTGTTGAGTTAGGAAAGGTGCTTGATTCTAGGAAGTCACATTGGTTAGGGAGAGGGTTGATTATGGCTGTGAATGAGTTTGGAAAGAGGCGGGTATCTTGGGATGGTGTTAAGAATAGCAAGCAAGCTGGCAAATGGGTGGCAAGGGAGAGTTTTAATGCCCAGAATACAAAATTGGGGCTGGGCCCATCTAATCAAAATGCCCAAGGTTCTTTGTTGGGCAGTAAGAATACTGCGTTGGGCTTGGGTTTGTCAAGCCCATCTTCTTTTGAGGCTGGCGAGAGCTCCCTAAGTGGCCCAATTGTTCTGGAACCTTCTGATCAGTGTTATTTCTCTATCCCAAGCCCAGGTCAGAGTGAATGGAATACCACAAAGGAACAGGTGAGCTCAGTGATCTCGCCAAAGTCATCGAGGAAGCCTGCGATGTCGCCGGAGGTACACTTGGACACGACCTCCTCATTAGAAGTGATGGAAGTGGCAAGTGAGGGTGGTCAGCATAGTCCGAGACAAGTTGCTTAGCCATCCACCGTGCCGTCTAGAATAGCGGTGGTGGCCCATGCATCCTACGAGCCAGTGTTGGTTGTCGATGCTGCGAGTGGGTCTTTTAAGCTGCCGGTGGTGCAATCGGCCTGTGTTTCCTTTATTACGGTGTTGGATGTAATGGGTGCAGATAGATTTGGTGGTCCGAGAAGGCAGAATCAGAACAGTGAACCAATTTCGATCACTACTACCCTAATAGTTTCGGAGTTGGGGAATTTGACACCTCAAGTGGCAATGGAAGGTGAGGATGTGGATTTTGTGGGTTCGAAGGGTTCGACCACTACTACAAATATGATGTGAACCTTCTCAGATTGCTAATTTGAAGGCGATTCTTCTAGATTTAAGGAGGTGTCAGGGCTTCATATTAATTTAGGGAAATCTGAGTTGGTACCTATTGGTGGGGTGCACAATTTGGAGGCTTTGGTGGGTCTTTGAGGTGTGGGCAGTCTTCTCTGCCCTTGAAATATTTGGGTCTTCCATTAGGTGCTAAGTTTAAGGATTTATCTGTTTAGAATCCTATCCTAGAGAGAATGGAGAGGAGATTAGTAGGTTGGAAGAAATTGTATTTATCTAAAGGAGGGTAAGGTGACACTTATTAAAAGCTCACTCTCGTCTTTACCTACATACTTCCTTTCCCTTCTTTCTTTACCAGGTAAGGTAGCAAAGCATATAGAGAAATTACAGAGAGATTTTCTGTGGAATGGGACTAGTGGTGAACCTAAAATACATTTAGTTAATTGGGCAAGGTCTGTAAGCCTTTGCAAGTTAGGGGGTTGGGTATAAGACGTTTGGGAAGCTTTAATTCTGCCTTGCTAGGAAAATGGTTGTGGAGGTATGGCATGGAGACTGATGCTTTATAGAGGAGGGTTATAGAGGCCAAATATGGGAATATTTGGGGTGGTTGGTGTACAAAAAGGTGACTAGTCCTTATGGGGTTAGTCTATGGAGATACATTAGAAGTGACTGTTTTGAACTTCTCTAAACTCCTTGTATATGATATATGAGATGGTACTAGAGTGAAATTTTGGAAACATGTGTGGTGCGGGGATTGTAGTTTCCAAGAGACCTTTCTGAAGCTTTATTGTCTTAGTAGGTCAAACGATTCCTCGGTGGCTGAAGTTATGGGTTGGTCTGTTGGAGGTTTCACTAGAATGTGCAGTTTCGTCGTCCACTACAAGATTGGGAAGAAGAAGCCTTTGATCAGTTTATGAGGTTGGTCTATTCATCGACAGTGCGGGGTTAGCCCAGATAAGGTTTGTTGAAGCCTGCAAGGAATAGAGGTTTTGAGGTTAGAGGTTACTATAGTTCTTTCCACCCTCCTACTCTTGTTTCCTTCCCAAGGTAGCTTTCTTTTCTTGGTCTGCTTCCTTAGGTAAAATCTTAACAACAGACAACTTTCGTAAAAGACGTGTGTTAGTGTTTGACTGGTGCTGTATGTGTAAGAGATGTAGGGAGTCAGTGGATTATCTTCTACTTCATTGCCCCATAGCTTGGGAGTTGTGATCTATGGTTTTTTGCTTGTTTGGTATTCAATGGGTTATGCCTCATAATGTTCTTGGGTTGTTTGAGGCTTGGCAAGGGAAATTTGCGTGACATCGTCACATTGATGTTTGGAGATTAGTGCCTAATTGTTTAATGTGGTGCATTTGGCGTGAAAGGAATGCAAGGAGTTTTGAGGATTGTGAATGTTCTTTGCTAGAGATTAAATCTTTTTTCTTGCACACTCTTTTTAAATGGAGTGTGGTCTTTTCTCATTTTTCTTGTTCTTTTTTCCTATTTTTCTTGATCGTTGTACTTTGGACTCTTGATTTGTGCCCCACAGTACATCCCCAATGTACTAGGCTTGACACTTTTTCTATTATTAATAATATCCTTACGTTACTTATCAAAAAAAAAAAAATTTAAATGTCATAATTTATATATTTTTAAAGTGGTTACTAATAAGAATATATTCATTTATATGTTAGATCTGATTGAGGAGAGGGTATCTTATTGGATCATTTTCTTACAACACGTGGGATCCAAACACATAGGTCTACATATATTGTAAGAGAGAGAGATTAAGAGTGTTTCATAGTATATATATATATATATATAATTAAAACTCAATTCTGATTTTGTCCATTNCGATTTTGATCTTGAGGGAGTGCATATACCTAGCACTACTATTAGTGATTTGGTTGGAGACTTGGATAAGTCTTGGGGCAACTCCAAAGACTGGACGATACAATTGCGTGATGGGCGACAACTAGTACTGCCATTGTCACTCTATCGTTCTCCAGATGGCATGTCGGTCTACTCAAGCATCGAGGAAGAGTGTGTCCAAAGAATTGCTGCTATTGCTAATGAAGGGCAGAGAGGGTTAGTTGGGCAGATGAGGGTGAGGGACTAGTAGAGTCTCCGTATGTGGTGCATGGGTTAGAAAATGTGATGTGGGAATTGGATGAAAGGTTGATGTCTTGGGAGAGAGGTGGTGAGCTATTAGTTATGGTACCTTTGGCCACTAAAGGTCCTTTGGAGTTGGTGTCTAGTCCTGTAAAGGAGATTGGGTGTAAGGAGAGTATTGATAACTCTTAGCTATCACAATGGGTAACCAATAGGATTAAGGCTTTTAAGAAATTTGTGGGCACTTCTTTAGAAGGTTTGAGGAGCAAATTACAGGATTGTTATTAGCTACTGAGGCTAGAAAAAAAAGATAAACAGGAACATCTAGTGGGTGATAAGACGAAATTAGTCAAGTCAAGTTAGAAAGGTCAACGGGAGTTGAAAATTTTGATGTCATCTTTGAATGTTAAGTATGGTCTAAATAAATTTAGGAGTGAAAGTATGGAACGGGCTGTTGTGCTTCATCAATGAGTTTGAAGATTATTTCTTGGAATGTAAGAGGGTTGAATGAGCAGGATAAAAGACTCAAGGTTAGAAATTTGATTAGGAGATGGAGGCTGGATGTGGTTTGTCTTCAAGAAACCAAAATGGGGCTGATAAATAGAGTGGTGATTTGTAGTTTGTGGGGTGGCCAACATGTTGATTGGTCTTACTTAGGTTCTTATGGAGCTTCCGGAGGGGTGTTATTGATGTGGGACACCAAGGCTGTGAATAAAATAGAGGAAGTAGTGGGATATTTTTTGTTTTTTGTAAATTTACAAGTGTGTCAGATAAATTTGTATGGGCTTTTACTGGTGTTTATAGTCCTAATGTGCACCGAGACAGGAGGTTTTTATAGGAGGAACTATGCGGTTTGAACAGCTAGTGGGGATTAGTTTGTATAGGCTTTTGCTGGTGTTTATGGTCCTAATGTGCACCGAGACAGGAGGTTTTTATGGGAGGAACTATGCGGTTTGAACAGCTGGTGGAGTGTTCCATCGTGTGTGGGTGGTGACTTTAATGTAGTTAGGTTTCCTTCCGAACGAGAGGGGTCTACTTCTTTCACTGCTGCTATGCTGGAGTTTTCTAATTTTATTTCAGAACAGGGCCTCATTGATCTACCTTTGCAAGGGGGGACTTTCCCTTGGTCAAATTCTTGAGAAGTTGCCTCGAAGGCTAGACTGGACAGATTCTTGTTTTCTACAGATTGGGAGGATACGTTTCCAACGGTCTCTCAAATAAGGATGTCTAGGTTGTGCTCGGATCATTTCCTAATTGTCCTTAAGGGTGGATCTTTTTAAAGAGGGAGTAAGTCGTTTAGATTTGAGAATATGTGGCTTAAGGATGAGGGTTTTGTGGATAGGGTTCGGTCTTGGTGGGAATTCTATTAGTTTCAAGGTGCATTGAGTTTTGTTTTAGCCAATAAATTAAAGCTATTAAAAAATGATTTGAAAAGACGAAATGTGGAGGTGTTTGGTCATGTTGAAGTTCGGATTAAAAATTTGTGGAGGGACCTGAGTGTTCTTGAGAATATGGAGGATAGTCGGGGTTTATCAGCGGAGGAAACAATAGAAGTGGGAAGAATTCGTGATGAGTTAGAAAAAGCTACTCTCTTGGAAGAAATATGTTAGAGGCAGAAATCTAGGGTTCTCTGTGTTAGGGAAGGAGACAAGAATACTAAAATTTTTCACCGTATAGCTAATTCTTATAGGAGGGTTAATTCTATTGATAGGCTTATGGTGAATGGGGAGTTGTCTTCGGACCCAACAGCTATAGCAGATTGTATCTCTCAGTTTTATGGGCAGCTCTATTTTGAGGATGTGGCTCATAGACCTGTCTTAGATGATGTAGATTTTTCTAGTATCACAGTGGAAGATGCAAATTGGCTAGATAGGCATTTTGAGGCGGAAGAGGTGTTTGGGGTGATCTATGATTTTAATGGTGATAAGGCTCCTGGCCTGCATGGTTTTTCCATTGCATTCTTCCAGTCTTGTTAGTGTGTTTTGAAAACAGATATTATGGATGTGTTCCACAATTTTTATACTCAGGCGGTATTTGAGAAGAGTCTTAATGCTTCATTCCTTGCCCTTATTCCCAAGAAAGTGGATGCTGTGGAGGTAAAGGACTTTAGGTAGCTTAGTTGGTGGGATTTATAAGATTATTTCTAAGGTGTTGGCTAATCGGCTTCGTAGGGTGGTGCATGGGCTTATTTCTGATTTACAAAATGCCTTTGTGAAGGGCAGACAAATTTTGGACTCCGTCTTGATTGCTTCTAAATGTATTAATAGTAGATTAAAGTCAGGAGTTCCAAGGGTGCTGTGTAAATTGGATGTGGAGCAGGCGTATGATCATGTGAGTTGAGATTTTGTAATGTATATGCTCCAACGGTGTGGTTTCTCAGAGAAATGGAGAAAATGGATGAGGTATTGCATTTCAATTGTAAAGTTTTCCATTTTGATCAACGGTAGTCCTTTTGATTTCTTTGGAAGTTCTAGGGGCTTCAGCAAGGGGATCCATTATCTCCATTATTGTTTGATATTATGATGGAGGCATTAAGTCGTATGTTGGATGTGGCTGTCTCCACTGGGCAACTCTCAGGCTTTTCTGTGGGTAGTATGGCTGGTCCTTCATTGATGGTGTCTCACTTTTTATTTGTAGATGACACTCTGATTTTTTATGATGCTGAACCTTCTCAGATTGCTAATTTGAAGGCGATTCTTACTAGATTTAAGGAGGTGTCAGGGCTTCATATTAATTTAGGGAAATCTGAGTTGGTACCTATTGGTGGGGTGCACAATTTGGAGGCTTTGGTGGGTCTATTGAGGTGTGGGCAGTCTTCTCTGCCCTTGAAATATTTGGGTCTTCCATTAGGTGCTAAGTTTAAGGATTTATCTGTTTAGAATCCTATCCTAGAGAGAATGGAGAGGAGATTAGTAGGTTGGAAGAAATTGTATTTATCTAAAGGAGGGTAAGGTGACACTTATTAAAAGCTCACTCTCGTCTTTACCTACATACTTCCTTTCCCTTCTTTCTTTACCAGGTAAGGTAGCAAAGCATATAGAGAAATTACAGAGAGATTTTCTGTGGAATGGGACTAGTGGTGAACCTAAAATACATTTAGTTAATTGGGCAAGGTCTGTAAGCCTTTGCAAGTTAGGGGGTTGGGTATAAGACGTTTGGGAAGCTTTAATTCTGCCTTGCTAGGAAAATGGTTGTGGAGGTATGGCATGGAGACTGATGCTTATATGAGAACTCAATTCTGATTTTGTCCATTTGTTATATATAACAAGTTATTGTGTAACATTACTTAAAATTACACTAAGTAGTATCATTCCATAATGATTTTGTCCATTTGTTAAATATACAGGTAAATTATCAATTTAACTCAATTATGTGATCCATAATATAATATTATTAACCACAACCAGCAAAACACAAAATCATAAGCAATAAACACTGAATTTGATGAATTGATAGAGAAGTCTCCAAAGGAAAAATCACTACGAGAATAACTTATCCCAACTAAAACAATCCACTATAAAAAGAGTTTTATAATTTAAAACAAAACATAGTATCTAAGCACTATAATAGTATAATCCCAATGAATAATTCCTTTATGCAACCCATAGAAACTTCAGGAATCTTAACTTTCTTATGGATCCCTTCATGAATGATACATTCGTTTCAATGTAGTCGAACATTTGACATATCTAATGTATCTCATTGAAGATTTGATCCATGGTGAACTCATTGGAATAAAGGTATGTGGTTTCAAACTTTCAATTACTATCTTTCGGATCACAAGATGATTAGTGGACAAAGAACATGAATGTTTTTATAAGGCACGACAAAAAAAAAAAAGGCACATGATTTTCTCTTTGAATGGTATATTAGTTATTGACCTGTGCTTCACTCAGTTTTTTGTTTAATTTATAATGTGTACTTATATAGAGAAGTTTTTATTTTTTATTTATTTTTTGTGTTGGCCTCTTTTTAATTGGTGGCTAAATTTAATTAGAGATTTTTTTTTTTTAATAAAAAAAGATAAGTTGCAAATATCACAAGTGAGAAATTATTGAGTGCACCAGAAGGCCATGTCATTAATGCTTAGTAGTTTTCCTCCTTTTGTGTAAACTAATTGGATAAAATTTTAGTCACAAATTTACCGTTTACTCGTACCTTCTAGAATATAAAAATAAAAATTTCAAGTATATGCTCTTCAACCATCAAATACATTTAGTGGCACAATGGTTTGGATTTGATTTATGTGTTTTCAAGTATATGCTCTTCAACCATCCTGATCATCGATGGAACTCTTTGGAAGGTCACCTAAATTACCCAAATGTGTGCTTGACCGATATTCATCGTATTCAAGAGGGAACTTCTCCTCGGACTATATGCCTCCGTTCTAATCCTCAACTTTAGGGCCTCTTTCAATTATTTACTCATCCTCGGACATATCCACGTCCTCAGATAAGGTCCAAGGCCCAATATATAAATTTGGGTTCTTATCCCCACACATTTAATTGAAAAACTAAAGTCGTGGAAAAAATATACATTTTATAAACATAATTTCTTGATGAGAAATGCTAAAGAGTGCCCTTAGGGCACTCATTAATAATCCATTTAAAAAAAAATTAATGGAAAAAAAAAAGTAATTAATATTTTAACAGCTTTTTTCATTTTTCATAAAAGTGGTATCAAAACTTTCTTAAAATTGATCAGTAATGAGTGCCCTAAGGGCACTCGTTAGCATAACCCTTTCTTGATATTTATTTTTCAACAATTTTTACACATAGATCAATGAGGCAAAATTGACACTGAATTAATTGTTCAAGTGTTGTTTATCGGTTTTCAACAATTTACATAAATGACATTATTTCATTGGTTGGGAATACCACTTTAGCAATCTTCCTATTGCATAATATT
Organism: Quercus suber; assembly: GCF_002906115.3. Classification (NCBI taxonomy): domain Eukaryota; kingdom Viridiplantae; phylum Streptophyta; class Magnoliopsida; order Fagales; family Fagaceae; genus Quercus; species Quercus suber. The sequence goes on from NW_027069637.1 coordinate 1,044,684, forward strand.
ATGGGGGTTTTTTCTTTTCATAAGAGAATGTCAATGGTTTAAAATTAGTATTTATTCCATTATAAATTTACTACTACTAAAATCAATTAGTAATAATGACTATTGATTTTTTAATAAACTAGTGATTATTATTTCATTAAAAACTGTACATGCATTGATTTGGTTGTTGGTTTGGAATGGAAAAATAGTAAGAGAATGTAATTGGTTCAAAATTAGTATTTATTTCATTATAGATTTACTACTATTAAAATCAATAAGTAATAATGACTATTGATTTTCTAATAAATTAATGATTATTATTTCATTAAGGACTTTGTTAACAGGGGGAAATTATTGTGTATTTTCAGAGTACCATAAATGCGTACTCCCTCCTTTCACATGAATGGTGGGTTCTACGAATTAAATTCATGGTGAAACCCATCACTCATGTGAGAGGAGGGACTACGCATTTATGGTACTCCAGGAGTACTTAATAATTTTTCATTAATAGGTGTCGGCCAACACCTGTTAATGAACCAGTTGTGGTTCATTTATGATCTATCACAAATCTCATTCCATAGAAAATTGGTAAAATTTTACTTTTTAACAGTGATTTATTATAAAATAATTTGACTTTTTTCATCTAAACTGACACGCAATTTAATGTATATTCAGTTTTTTTCACATCCCTAAAAAAACGTGAATAATTTATTATAAATTTTATCACAATAATGGATGCCAGCACCTGTTAACAACACCCTTTCATTAAAAACCGTACATGCATTGATTTGGTTGTTGGTTTGGAATGGAAAAATAATGAATAATTCGTTGGACAAAGTTTAGTTAACCTAATTAGTGGGTAACAAAAATAAGCACATCCTTCAACTATAGCCATTTGTGTGGGCCAAGATGAGCTAAAGGATATTGGGCCTAGACAGAAGTTTAAGAAGGCCCAGCTAAACATTCATATGGAGTACCTGGGTTTAAATAGTCTAAGGAAGGGGGTAGTCCGAAGAAGAAATTAGTCTGAGGAAAGATTGAATCAAGGAGGACAGGGAAATGATAAGCCATACCAAGGGTGTTAGCCGAAGAAAGTAGCAGTGGCCCATTCAAACAAAAGTTAGGGGAAGCTTCCTAACGAAGCCACCATCCCCTCCACATTAAATGCTTTGCAGTAAACAAACATGCTATATTAATGGCTGAATGACACCTGAATAGTGTCTAAACAACCTGTTACCTACTTAGCATAACCTCAAAGGAAGGGAGAAGAGAGATGAGACAAGTATCTTGCTTGAAGGAGCATCCACCCTACAGATTGTAATGATCTCACCCCAACTATGTAAATATTGTCTGCTTTGGAGCTCATATACCAAAGCACACAGTAGTGGGGGAAAAGACCTCTACACATTATAGGGAGTTCACTCCTTATAAGTGACGTGAGACTCCATAGATTGCAAGACCCCCCTTCTGGGTCTCTACAATCTACCTTCCTTATGGGCACACAAGCTGTGTAGATATTGCTTGCTTTGAAGCCCATACCCCTCACAATTTTGTTCTCCTCCAAAGCACACAACAATGGGAGAAAATGCCTCTACACATTAAAGGGAGGTCATTCCTTATAAACACATTCTCATGTGCTTCCCTAGGCGATGTGGGATTTCACGGAATGCAAGACCCCCCTTTTGAGTCACTACAATCCACCCCCCTTACGGGCACACGCATTCCCACATGTGGGGCCCACACTTCCGGCTAGGACATAGCTGTGATTTCATTTGTAATAACCCCGCCCCAGTTGTGTAGATATTGTTCACTTTAGAGCCCATACCCCTCACCGTTTTGTTCTCCCCCAAAGCATACAGTAGTGAGGGAAAAAGGCCTCTACATATTAAAGGGAGGTCACTCCTTATAAGTGATGTGTGATTCCATAGATTGCAAGACCCCCCATTTGGGTCTCTACAACAATTGGATAGCAAGGATTGGAGCAATAGAGCTATAAATAGGGAAAGATCCCCCATGTACAAAGATCTGATGCAGAAATAGAGAGAAAGAGAGAGATAAACTTTGTAATATTGAATATACTTGAACCTTGTATCCCTGTTAGAAAAAATACTCCTCGAACTTTCTAAGGAAGGTAAAACAATCAAGAATCGATCCCATCTTTTATAAAGTTTGACTTGTGTTATTGTCTTTTCCTTTCTTCACATTGAATTATTGTTTCAACTCAACTGTTAGTCCAAACACCCATCTCTTATAAACAAATTATAAATTGTTTTGAACAAAAGCACAACCCATCAACCAGGGTCTTTGGCTTTTAACCCATACACCATTTATTCATTTTAATTTAAGTTTATAATCCTAAATAGAACATCAAACCTACTACTTCCTTAAAAATCTACCAACTACAAGAAAGTTCAACATACCATAGACAACATTAAGTCTTCAAGAGCTTGGTTTTGAAGAAATATCACGAAAGTTCCTTGATTCACGAATCACCAACCATGTTAGAGTCCACATAATAAATCTGCCCACCATCGTATACAAATTATTAATAACAATTAACACAAAAAAGAATGCAAAAGGTACTTTGAAAATAATGAATCTACTCTACCAAGAAAAAATTCCTATTGACATATGAAGCACATATATCTTATTTAACCAAAAAAAAAAAAAAAAAATGAAGCACATATCTTTATATTAATAACCACAAAAAAAAAAAAAAAAAAAGTGGGTTTTAGTTAGTTTAACTGGTAAAGTCTCTGATGGTTAAATAAGATATTTGAGATTCAATTCCTGCCTATTCAAAAAACCGATTATGTTTTTGTTTGATAATAAAAAGATATTATCAGAAGCGAACGCTATAGGTTGAAAGTTGAAACTCTCTTAATAACAAAAAAAAAAAAATCAAAATCATAACAGTCAATTTACCAATTAACATGTATATATATATATATATATATATAGAAGGTTTGAAGCATCATGCAGCTTATTAATTAGCTGCTACCTTATGCATAACTCCTTAAGTTCATGAGTTACATATATACGTCGCCTCTTCATTGCATGGGAGGCGTTAGCATGTTTAGGGATGTTAAAAGACGTGTTATTTATTTTTATATACTTAGTGTATGTTTGGATGGTGCTGAAAAGCACTTGCGTCTGCGTTTACCTTTTTTTTTTTGTTTTTTTTTTTTTTTTTGAGAAGAGTGTTTCACTTTTTCGGATATGGGACCCATGGCTATAGTACAAGAAGAGAAAGCAAAATTATGCTTTTTCAGTGGGTCTCGTGCACAATTCACGGGACTCTTCATTGCATGGGAGGCGTTAGCATGTTTAGGGATGTTAAAAGACATGTCATTTATTTTTATATACTTAGTGTATTTTTGGATAGTGCTGAAAAGCACTTGCGTTTGCATTTTACCTTTTTTTTTTTTTTTTTGAGAAGAGTGTTTCACGTTTTCAGATGTGTGACCCATGGCTATAATGCAGGAAGAGAAAGCAAAATTATGCTTTTTCAGTGGGTCTCGTGCACTGTTCACGGGACTTGCAAGTACTTTATTCAGAAAATTAAAAAAAAAAAAAATAAAAACTTCAAAACTGGGTCCCACAATACTATTAACACATTTAAAAATTATTTTGCTATAGTGTTTTTCAGTTTTCAACAAAATAAACGGTATCCAAACAGACCATTATTGTACTTAAAAATAAGTGGTAATACCTTTTAGAGTTTTAGTCATCCTTCTTCCAAAAATAAAAAATAGAAAATTATAACATACATTAACTAAATTGAAAGATGCGGCTTTAAGTTTAAAATCCAAAGGTCTACTATCATGTACATGGACAACAATTTCCCTTCGATGTAACTAAATATTTATAATAATGGTTAGTAAATGTTTATCATTATGAGATCTAAGTGGGAGAGAAAAAAAAAATTTTGATGAAGAATTTGAACGGACTTATAGTGGATTTTTATTAAAATAATAGAATGATCATTAAGATTTATTTATTGGTAACATATTGCAAAAAGATTGACATGTATCAGTAGTTGTCTGCCATCTAGTGTTATTTTTCCATATCATACCTAATAGATAGAAGAAGTTATAAAAGTTAATATGTCATTATTTTATACATTGCCAAAGAGAGATGTGTCATCATTTTGTGTATCCACCAATTGTAAGGATTCAACTTTTATAACATAGATAGATAGTTTATATATTGCCAAAGAGACACGTGTGACCATTTTGTGCATTCACCAGTTGTAAGAATTCAACTTTTATAATATAGATGGATAGATGGATAGATAGATTGATTGATTGTCTGCCATGTGGTGTTATTTTTCCATATCATACCTAATAAATAGAGGAAGTTATAAAAAAAGATGTGTCACTGTTTTATACATTACCAAAGAGAAACATGCCACCATTTTATGTATCGACCAAACTGATTCAATTTTATAATAATGGATATTGTGGTTTCTTTTTTGTCCCGGAAAATCGTGCGAAGTGGAGTTTATATAGGTGCACTATAGAGTTTAAATAATGGTCTAAACCTAATACAAGAAGGATTTGGAAACAGAGTTGAAAAACAATATTCTACAATTTCACTCAAGCAAATGTCGTGTAAGGGTCAAGTGAGATTAATGACTTCCTCGAGTAGGGTCACTCTAATTATAATAGTTTTGGACTTTATTCTCGTTGGTTATGTGAAACTTTCTTGCCCTATGGTAGCATAGTTAAATCCTTATGTCTGATTTGACTTATAGTCATTTTATTCTTCATAGCAAACTCCCACTTTGGAGTTTGGACTAACTTTCATCTTCCAATGCTTAATCATAACACTTTAGTTCACCATAGTCGGATTTCAACTAGCAGAGCAAGAAGGAGAATACTACCGTGTAGTGCTAGCTAGCTAGAGACTCTAGAGGATTGTCTCAGTGTAGACTTGTCCTGTTCATTGAGCTACAATCTATGGAAAGTCCGAATTAACCTAAACTATATTCTACATATCACTCTTAAAGTTCCCTTCTGACTCAATATATTTATGCTTTCAGTATTAGTATCTACATTCTTAACTTTGAAATTGATATTTTTTATAAACATTTTTATTGAATATAACGTTAATTACTTTTAATATTGTTACGATTTTGATAATCCTAAAATCGATAACCAAACTCATCAATGTTATAATCAATAAAAATGAATTTAGTGGACTCTAAATCTAATCTATATTTATACATCACCTTTTCATTTAAAAAAGGAAAAAGAAAAAAAGAATTAAAATCTATATGCAAATACAAAACACATCCAATCATTTTCACATCTGAAAGATTCACCTCTTTTCCACTCCAAGCCTACTCTAGTAATTAAGTTCCCATCCAAGGAACAGATAATAGATAGTAATGTTGATTGCATCAACCCAGGAGATCTGGGGTGCATTGAAACGGATTTTGATGCTTATAGCTGTTCATTGAAACGGATTTTGCATGCGTTTTGTGATGCTATTCTGTCGAAGTGTATTCTAAACTTTTTGCATCTATTCTGATTCCATTAACAACATAGGATTTTTTGAATCTCTTATTGTCAAACACTTTATTTTCAAACAAGTAAATGTCTCGTCCACCATCATGGTTTTGTTCGTCTTCCTTACTTTTCTTGTTGCTTTTATCAATTATAGTATTAGTAAGCACTCACTCATTTGTATGAACCAACTCTACTGTTTCAATTCCCAAAAGCACCCTTACAGAAACTAAAGTCTATAAATTTTATATCTGAAAGTTGTCCCCTTGACAAGACTATCTTCATCCTTTTCTCACTCGTGACTCGTGAGTTGTGACCACACGGACTTGACTCTCCACTCACTTATATCAACAAATGCAATAGTATTTTTACTATTTTGTTGTCATATTGTGTAACACCTTGTACCCATTACGACAAAAATCCTTGGTCAAGCAAAGATAATATAGAACTCAAAATATTTTCAAAAATATGAAAAACCCTTTGGAACCCTAGTTTTGCGTACACAGACTAGTAAGCTTTACTTATGCTAGCAAGGTTCGGTAAGCGACATATGGAAATTTTCTCTTGAAAATTTGAGGCAAGGCCACATTGTTGGGAGAAGGCCTTGCATTAAAAAAATTCTCCTATAAAAAGGCCCTATAGGCATACATTGTAAAATACAAGAATATATTCCGAGAAATACATGCTCATCAAATCACTAGAATAGTGATTCAAGAGGGAGTTTTTATGAAATTATTTGAGTTTAATATTTATTAATTGATCAAGACCTGTATTGTTCTAGGGCCCCTCTAGTTAAAGGTTTACTAATTCTTCTTAGTTTGTATGATAGATTGACTAATTAAGGAGAATAGTCAAAATCAAGTTTTGGCTTCTCTCATTTGAGGTAGGCTTTCTTTTATTTCTTTGAAGTCTTGTTTTAATTATCCTTTTGCTTTAGTTTTTATTGCTTTAGTAGTTTGTAGTTTTAATTTATAAGTTTAGGATAAATTTAGTTGCCTTTCCGATAGGTTAGAATATATGCTTTAGGATAGGTTAGTTTTAAATTTTGGGGTTTCTGCCTCAGGGTGAGTGCGTAGACTCAACCCTACGTGCACAACTTAAGGAGCCTACGTATGTAGCCTTAGTCATGCATATGTATGCTCACTCAAAAACTTGAATTTTCATTTTTGTTCGATGTGCGCTTGATTTTTAGCTTTCAATTCCAAAGTAAAATGCTTGGGACTCTTCTAACATCCAAGAAACATGATTGAGGTATTTCAATTGATTAGAAATCTGATTAGGTTTTTCTTAATTAGAATCATTAGTAGGGTTTTGAATGATGAACCTGATTACTTTGATGGATGTAATCATGAATATGATTCTATTTGGTTGTATTTGAATGTTGTAATTTTAATTTACATGCATGATTAGGATAGCCTATTAAGTGGTCCTTATTAGAACTAGGCTATGGAATATGTGAGTGGAAGTCGGCCCATTTAGTTAGGTGGAATTGAATGCCTAACACATTTTCAATCATGTATCCCAACTCCAAACTCAATGATTGGTTCGTAGACCTTTGCATAAAGGTTTATTTGTTTCTTGGACCTAAATTAGGTGGCGACTCCCAATATTTCTTCATTCAATCCCCTTAGCTACATCATACTCACATTATGGCAGTCAAAATTAATTTTTAATTTAATACAGTTTTATTTTTAGAATTTTATGTAGTCATTTTAATGCAACATTTACATATATATTCTATATTATGTTAGTTACATAAATGGATTGATAAAAATTAAAACTTCACACAATTATTTAAATAAATCAAATCGACTTAGCTAACATTCTATTTGAAACTTAACATATGCTTGCTCAACATATTCACAACTCAAATCCTAACAATCCAACATAGTTAAGAGTTAAGACCTACTAGTATTACTTTTACTTTTTCGTGTAGAGTAGACTAAACTTTAATAATAATAATAAATGTTTTATCACAAAGACAAAGAAGACAAACTTTTTTTTGCATGAGAGAGTGCGCTATCTGTTATGGCCACCACCAATGCCATATCAAAAGTGGAGCTTCTAGGGCCTGCCAAATGGTTCAATGGAAAACAAATGAATAATACCATCCTCCATTAAAAGCACTTTTGAGGAAAACCATACACGTAGGATTCCAATCTCTCTAAAATTCTAAAAACCCCACCTCAACTCAACTGCTCAAATAACTAACATATTGATTCTCAAAAAAAAAAAAAAAAACAAATAACTAACATATTTTTTAGCCGTACAAGGATGACCACAAAGGATCCAACAAAGAGAAAAAATAAAATCCAAATCATAGATGTCAATCTTGCCACTTAAAACTAAGATTCCAAGTCAAAACCATAAGCAAAATATTAATGAAATGGAAGCAACATAATTTTATTAGATAAGTGGATGAGTATCTCAATTCGTATATATTTGCTTCTATGATTCTGAATCTTTTTCCACTTTTGGTAACTGTCATTAATCTTATCGACCATTTTTTCCTCTTAGTTTATATTTAGCTTTTGTCAATTAGTCCTAGATGAGTCATTAGGGAATAAAAAAAATGTTATTTGATCGATTAGTTGTGTGTCATTTTCACTAAAGCAATACACATGAAAATTAATTCAGATTAATAGAAAAGGCAAATTGACATGATGAAAGTTGAGACTTTAGTGGTTCATCATGCTTATCCTAAAGTATGGTTGATTACAGCTATTATTTTTTACTTGTCGTACATATAGAAAGTTAAAAATCTTATAGTAATCTTTATTGTGGCTTCCACAATTTAGAGAAAAGTTGGACAAAAGATTCCATTGTCCCACTGAACTTCCTTGGATATATATCTACTATTTCAATTTATTTTAAATTACTCATGCATTTTTGCATATATGTGTGGCGTATAATTGATTAGAGATGCTTAAAATATAGTAAATTCTACAACGCTAGAGTGGGGTAATAATTAGAGAGAGCACGATATCAAAATAGAGAAACCACGTTGATCATAAAAAAAATTGGGGCTTCTACCTTGGTGAAACTGGAACAAAGAAAGCGACAAATAAAAATGTTATTTTAGGCCACGACAAACTCAGGACTAGGGTCTAGGGTCTAGGGGCATGATTCTTACTGGACCATGCAATCACGGCATTAATTTGTGGGATTCAATCTTTTGTTGAGAGAGATTGAAAACTGTAATTTGAAAGATCAAAGTATTGTTGCCACCATTTTCTAGTGAACAATACACCAAATCACCAACGCTCACTAAAGTTTATCTAGAAATAACATGTGTTTGGTTTGACAAAAAATTTCGGAAGAGAAACTATATATATATATATTTTTTAAGTATTTGGTTGTATTCTTTAAAATGCTCAAAAATATGTTTTCAAGTGTTTTGTTGCGTTCCTCTTAAATGCAATGAAAAAAATATTTTCTACTTTTTTTTTCACATTTTCTCATATTTTAAGCTCATATATAATTAAAAAAAAAATGAGAATTTTAGATTAAAAAAATCATGATTGGTGACCGCTGATGGTCGAGATTGGCGTCTAGGGACTAGGGATGTTAGTGGGGGGGTAGTGATTGGGTGGTTGATAGTCGGGGTGGTAGGTGGAGGTTCAGTTGATGAGTTTTGGGTGAGACAAAAATGAAAGGACTGCAAATGAAAGTGCAAAACATTTTCAATAAGAAGTGCATTTATTTTAGGGTCAACCAGAAGATAATTTCATATTGACAAACAATTTCAGTTGGTCCAAAAACACCAAAATGCAAAAAAATTTTTTTGAAAATCAATTTTGTTGAAACAAACACAACCTAAGTTATATTATGAATTGTGATACTTCAAATTGGGTGAATTGGATTGGATTGGATTGTTTGGAGTGTGTGTTGTGTAGTCGTGTACTAAGTCCCATACTAAGTATTCACCTGGTAAATCTTGGATTTATAAGTGATTGAGAAAAGCTTCAATTGGGGTTTGTTGGACCATGAGCTATTCTATTTCACCTCAAAACTAATTGGTGATGAGGGAGAACACTCAAGTCTTTTATGACATTTGACATAGTATCCCACAGGCTTGTTATAGAGAGGTTGTAACGAGTCTAATTGTGGTCCCTCTAAATAATCCCCCTCACAATGATGCTCCTGCGACTCAAACCCATAACATTGGCTTTGATACCACTTGTTGGATTGTGAGTTTTGTCACTCTGCCTCAAAACTAATTAGTGATGAAGGAGATACACTCAAGTTTTTTTTTTACATTTGACATTATTCCTTATAGATATGTTTTTAGAGTTGTTGTAGGGAGTCAAATTGTGCCACACCCCCCCTCCCCCCCCAAAACACACACACACACACACACACACACACAGAGTCACATCTTTTATTTACTAGTTCTTTTTCTTGGGTTGTTAAAAATGGTATCAAATCAAAGCTGGTAACACCATGTAACTTGAGGGAACTACAGTACAATGTGATTGCAAGAAGCCCAATTGAAACTCGACTAGTTCTTTTAGGGTGTAAGTGTATATGTGGTTAGTGCTTTCCTTAGATCATTACAAATAGTATTAAATCCATCCTAGTAACCTTGTGTGAGCTTAGATTACCTTGTAAATTTGACCCTTACAAGGACATCAAGAATTTAAGTGGGGAAGATTGTGATATAGCTCATATTTTGTGGATTTAATTGGATTAGATTGTTTGAGTATGTGTTATGTGGATGTATGTTAAGTCTCACATTTGGTGTTTACTAGGTAGATGTTGGATTTATAAGTGATTACAAAGAGTTTCAACTGTAACTTAACTATTATTATGGTGTTTACTAGGTAGATGTTGGATTTATAAGTGATTACAAAGAGTTTCAACTGTAACTTAACTATTATTTTGAGGTGTAAGTGTAGATGTGACTAAAATTATTCTCAAGTTGTTATGAATGGAGCCCCAATCCCAATAGGTCTAAGATATAAAAAATCCCAAGTATATATATCCCTTCCATCTAATAATAGGTAACCCACCACTACATCTTTTATTTATTTTTGAGGAAAACCCCACTACTAGCTAGAATTAAACTAAGATAAGATGATAGTGAATTGGTAGGGAGGGGAATGAGAAATCTTGTTCCACTTGAATTTAGGTCATTAGCTTTGCCTGGTTATATTTTATGTTTAGATAGATTTATTGTAAATATTAATGTTACTTTGCTAATCTCTTTTACTTAATCTTTTTTACTAAATCAAGCCTTTCATAAACAACTTGGACTTGGCTTGAAAAAAGGCTCATTTATATTTGTTTTGCTAGGTTCTAAAAGTTTAGAACAATAGGCAAACCGTGAACACAAACTTGTCTAGATATAAATTTTAGAATCTATAGGGTTTATTAGACAATGCTCAATGTGCTGCAAGTCAGAATACAAGAAAAATTTAAGAAAGCTACAGGTGCAGGAATTCGAAACATGTTAGGTTCGACCAATCGAGATGCATTTCTACAGAATTTAATTGAAGCCCAACAACTCATTAAACCCATTAAGTGATTAGAGTTTTAGATCTAATTCTCATAGTATTTAAAGAAAATCCTAAGGCACGTTTTAAAGGGGTTTTTAGAGAAAGAATAGTGCTTATTGTACCTCCTATTGTAGATCTAGGGTTTTTGAACCCAAAGCTCTGTAAAATCTTCTACCGGAAATATTCTTTGAAGAAACTCAAGATCCAATGTTGTAGAAGTTGCTGCATACAAGATCAACTATTGTTGATGATCTAAAATTTTGAGTGGGATCTCAAAGTCACAGACGTGGGTATTTGTGTTCAACAGATTCAGATAGAAAAGTCTGTGGATTCGGAGCCTCGTATGGTCATGTGAGTAAGTACTACAAAAGGTAGATTTAGATTTAGGAAAAAATCTATTGTAAAACTTCCATTATATCATAGTGAATTTGTTGCCTTAGGATAGTTTAGGTTAAGTTCTCCCTAGATTTTTTACCTTGAAATTGGACGGTTTCATTGGTTTTCCTAGGTTATCATATCGCTTTTTTTCTTTACTTTTCCACATTTTGTGATATGATTGCTTGTATTTAACCTAGATCTGAATAATAAACCTAAGTATCAACTTGGTTAATTAAAAACAATCTAAGTGAACTAGGGTCTAAATAATCTAACATGTTTATTTATAAATAAGCCAATCTTTATACATATATATATATATATATATATATAAGTCAATCTTGAGAGACAATCTTTATACATACATATATATATATATATATATATATATATATGTATATAAATAAGTCAATCTTGAGTCTTAGCTTTAGGCTTGTTTAATAAACAAGCTGAGCCCAAGCATATATATATATATATGTATCTATGAGTCAATCTTGAGTCTTAGCTTTAGGCTTGTTTAATAAACAAGCTGAGCCCAAGCAAAAACATTTGTTCATGAAACTAGCTCATGAGTTATATTGCTTAATGCATAACAAGTCGAGCATAGACTCATTTATAGTCTTAGTATGTGTTTGCTAAATAAATTCATTACACATATCTTAATAATGACATGACTCATATGGGACCACTACCCATTATCTTAATTTGTCTATTTCCTCTAAACTAACCAAGCATCACTTTAGACTTTAGTTATATTTATATATATTTAAGTGGGCCACCTATGGACCTTCCACATCCACCATTTAAAGTAAAGTTATGAAACATGTTAGTCATGTCCCATTCACAATTGTATTTTGAATAATTGTTGAAGCTATAGACAAGGAATGATGAATAGATGGATTTAATTATGTAAAGTTGTAATTTGAACAATGGCTAATCATAGGTGGGACTAGAAGTATGATAAAATGAGTATGTTATTTTCTCATTTTTGGAGATTTAAACATTTGATAGTGTAATTTTGTTAGATCTCAAGCTCAAAAGCTTGGCATGAGCTCAAGTCAAAGCTTGATATTAAGCTTGCACTTGGCATGACTAATTAATCAAGCCAAGTCAAGCCAAGCTCAAGTATTTTGGATTTCCCATGAACTTCAGCTCAAGCATAATTTTAGGCTTGTCTCGAGCTCAAGCCAAGCTTGAGTTTTTAGCTTTTATTGATGAACCAAGCTTAAACATGCACTACTTGGCAAAAACCAGCTCATTTACAGCCCTATTTTTGTGATACTCTTATTTGACTAGGAGAAATACTCCTTTTTTTTTTTTTTAATCTTAATTTACTTTGTAAATACGTTTGTTTAGTACTGCTAGACCGTTTTATTATTTTGCAGGATATATTCATTTAAGCATGTTGCACTCTTTGAATCTCTTAGGGCTGTTTGGATTTGTTGTTTTCCATCACCTATCACTCTTTTTTTATCACCCATAACTCAAAACTGATGGGTCCCAGGGCAGAAGAGTTTGTTTGGATTTGTTTTCAATTTTTGTTTCCATCACTCAATTCTCTGATTTTTGAGTGATGAGATATGAAAACTGAAAACACATTTTAGGTGTCTTCAAATTATGGAAACAGAGTTATAATGGCAATATGGTAATTTCATTCCACTTATGGGACCCACAGATTTGTCTTGTCATGTCATGCGAGCTTGCACCCAACGGCTCTCTCTTTCTCAGGCTCTCTTTTCTCTCTTTTAGTTTTCTTTCTTTCTATTCTCCTCATCTCTTCATTCCGAATTTTTTCTTTAACACAGCCTCCATTTCTTCATTCTTTCTTTCATTTTTTCTGACTCTAGTGAAACAAACTTTTCAATTCAAACAATCTCCAAAATCTCTAACACACCACTCTGTTTTTCTCTCTCTTTCAGTTTCAAATTTTTCATCAATGGCATTTGCAGATGTCGAATTCCGATGCTTCATCGGAGGGCTCACCTAGGCCACCGATGACCAAGCCTTGGAGCGTGCTTTCTCACCGTACAACGATATCCTTGAATCGAAGGTCCGTTGATGAGAATAATGTAGTTTAGAGGTTGATGATTTATAATTAAAATTCCCATAAACAATCCTCAACCCAAAACAAACACAACCCCAACTGCACAAAAATCAATCCAAATGAAACAAATCAACCCAGAATTAACCCATAAATTCCGATCTACGAGCACATCGAACCTGTCAATCCAGCTTGCACCACCACCAACACCAGAAGCACGAAAGAGAAGAAAGAGAGACAGAATCAAACAAGGCGAGAAGCTACACCACCAGACCACTAGCACCCCCAAACCCATGACCAAACAATCATACCCCAAAGACCTTTCATTTTACGAACCCCAAAACCAAAATTGACAAACTTCGGAACCTAGATTGGGGTTACCCAATCACAAAATCAGTCCAAAGAGCAAAGATGAAAACAAGAACAATGGGTAGCAAAGATGTAGAGAGAGAGAGGTCCTTGGAGAAGGAAACTAGGAAAGTGATAAGCTTTTTTTTTATTAATAACATGAACATTAGGAAATATTTGATCAAATACTCAGGTATGGGTCCCACAAACAGTAGAAATATTTGAGTGATGAGAAATTGAAAACAGTATGCCAAACGTGCGAGGTTTAGGAAATTGAGGTATTTTAAGTAATGAGTGATGAGTGATGAGTGCTTTTTTAAAAATTAAACAGCCCCTTATTATTGCTTTTGAGTGCTCTACGATCTAACTACCTCCATTAAGGAAAAGTTATTTCTTTCCCTATATTTCCAAATTCTTTTTTTGCATCATTTTTCATCTTATTTTACTTAATAATTATATTATTTTATTATTAAATGAGAAGCACAATGGTAACGACCAATACGTGATTATTAGCAAGAGTTTTGGGCTCAACTATCTCTCCGATTCTCACTAATGTGACTTCTATATCACGATCTATATATATATATATATATATATATAATTAAAGATTATAATATTAACTACTAGTAATTGGTCTAGGCATTAGACCTAGCTAGTTTGCAATTCTTTTTTCATTTTTTAGTAGGCTGTTAATGTTTTAATTTCCAAGTTCAATATTGGTTCTTTGACACTTACAATAAAACCTTGCACCATTTGAGCCCCGAATGAGTTTTATTGGTTCATTGGCTGTCTCCAGCCACTTGATCCCTTCATTTTTTTTTAAAATAAAAAATAAAAAACCATTACATATAGCAAATTACGAAGATAATTGTAAGACATTACTAATTGTGGTGATTTGTAATCCAAAAAAACAAATAGATCAGTGTAAATCAATCTCGGTCGTCAGTAAGTTGCACAATTAGTCAGGGGCCGAGACACAAAATCTCCCTTGGGATTGGAGTATAGATCAAGGTGAATTTTCCAGTTCTTAAATTTAAAGAGAGTCAGTACATCATTGCCAACTTATTTGAAGGTTTTCAAACACTTTAGAAGAAGTTGTCATGTCATGTCCCTTATGTGTTTATTTTTATTAATAAAAAAGAGCACACAATAGTAACAAATCCAATTAAGCTTTAAAAAAATGGATTTTATTAATGTGTATCTTAAGGTAACACAATAGTAAACTAATTTTAAAAAAAGTTTATCGAAAATTGAAAAAATTTTGACAACTTTCTCAATTTTCAATAAAACTTTTTTAAAAATGGATTTGTTAATGTGTGCCCTAAGGGCACACATTAACCTAACCCAAAAAAATTATGAGCCCGTTTGGTAAGTGTGTTTAAATAACAGTTTTCAATTTTTTTAGAAATACGTGTGAGTGAAAAAGTGTGTGAAAATACGTATAATGTTTTTTAAAAACTGAAAGCATGTGTTTAAACACATGTACCAAACGGGTTCTAAAACTTAACTTTTTTTACAAATACAGTTTCAAACACATCGAATCTTGATATTCTACACTACGAAGTAGTCAGATTATTCGAGGTGGGGGAAAAAAAACAATTTCTTCAAATTGTATGTGAATCATGAGAATAGTCTAACTTAGTATTTAAGCAAGATATAGAACTTAACAATAATAAATAAGAGAGAGAGAGAGAGAGAGAGAGAGAGAGAGAGAGAACATGGGAACAAAAGATAAAGAAAATAAGGTGTTTGATGATAGTTGTGACTTTGTGAGGGGGACCAGTAGCGTTTTACGTTGGAGGGGCCAATTCATATGGAATCAAAGCCAATCTGTATTTTCTTTGTAAGAAAATTGTGCCTTCAACACACCCACCCATATATTTGACCCCTCAACCTCAATTCTACAATGGGGGTTTTTCTTTCTTTTTCTTTTTCCTGGTGGGGGCAGTGTGTCTAGCAATATCACATTTGACACGCTTGTAACTAAGGGGTCTTACTCTTGCAACAATTTCACTAACAATGATCTCATTTGGTACAATTTTTCCCTTTTTTTTTCTAAGGCATGGGTACAATATGTCAATATGTAGATTGCTTTATCCTAACTTCTAGGAGTCGCATTACACAACTCCTGATTGGCTTTTCTCCATTCTGGCAACTTCCAATTAAATAGGAAGACATTGAATCTCTTTTGGGTGTAAATAAAGATGTATGTTGGTATTGGAAATCACATAGTCTAGCCTAGTCTATTCTTTAATTGGAGCAAGAGATTTGATTTGCCCAAGTCACAATCACTAATTATAGGTGTCAATACCGCAAATAGAGAAAACTTATATAATTGGTTCACAGAACTAGCTAACTCTCACACTGCCGTATTCTTTTTGCTCAGAATGATAGAATTGCATTGAAAAAACAAAGGGAAAAAAAGTGACAGTACTAACGAATAGAGATATCTTGAGATTTGATTCTATCCAATAGGCATAATCACCAAAACA